>NW_023994312.1:142500-380000 GCF_015586225.1 Lucilia sericata | reverse complement strand
TTTCTTCTAGTCAGCATACAACCGTACATGAATAGACATTATTTGGAAGATATATAAGATTCAACATAAATACTTCATTATTGAAATGAATCACATTTAATATTCGCAATTGGTGTAGGGTTTCATATGGTCGGCCACGCCTGACTATAATTTCTTACTTGTATATTTTAAATTTTGATTCATAACTTTTCCCGATGTAAACCGATTGCTCTCATTTTCAATACCAAACAACTTACGAAAATGAAGAACATTTGTAATGAATTTGGTTAAATTAATCGAAGGAATCGTTTTATCGTGAGGGTGTTTTACACAGGCAGACGAACATAGCTAAATAAACTCAGAATTTGATAAGGATCCAGAATATATATACTTTGTTGGGTTTCAGATGGATATTTCTTGGTGTTAGATACGGAATGACAAAGTTATGTATACCCTCTATTACCACTGATGGTGTTGGAGTCTATAAAAAGGGAATGACAAACTTACACAACCCTCTATCACCACTGATGATGGCGGATTGTATATATACATATGTACATACATATATATTATTCTCTATTATCAAAATAATTTTTATTCCTATGGCAACCCTAGTGAACATTATATTACGTAAATAATCCAACTAAGTATTATTATAATGACAAAATTAAACCAATTCGTTTTGGTATGGACTAAAGTATTAATAAATATGTTTTTAATTGTGAATGCCTTAATTATAACATGAAATGACTATTGATTAAATTTTATGTGTAATAAAAAGTTAAAAAGTAGAAAGAGAATAATAATAATTTACAAAGAATATTTATTAATAAATAATTAATTGTGATTGACTCACTGAACAGAACTTAATAAAGTGTGAATTAATACTGTCAATCAAATAAATTGAAAATAATTTACGGATGACAATAGATGACAATATACATTTCTTCACGGCCAAATAAAAGAAAAATATTTAATTATAAAAAAACTAAAATAATAAATTCTGTTAACGAATATTTTTTTTAGTTAATACTTTATTTCCTAAATAGACGATCCAAGGACTCTGGTTAAAGATATGGTTATATCCGTCATATATATCTGTCTAACGGTTTATATTTGAGGTTATTTTATCTTTTACTTCTTTTCTTTAATATCCTAAACAAATAAACACAAAAAATAACATAAAGTTAAGCAACCCCCTTTAACAACCTTTTTGTGACATTTGAAGAATTATTCTACCTTAAAATTTATTGACCTTTCGTAACGTGTAATAATTATGCAAATACTTCGACTTGTCAATCAAATATTGGTTGGTGCTCTGTGTTTGTTTCTCTACTTATTGACAAGGTCTGCCAAGCAAAGTGTGAAATGTACTGAGGCAATTGATTAGTTCATGAATTTTGTGGGGGAAAATATTTACTTTGTGGCGAACATTTGAAATTTGTTTTACAGTATGTATACTTATACATAGATAAATTACGAATAAAGACCAAGATCAATATGGATGCTTATTTTCAAAGTTGATTTATTTAAGAAGTAAAATAAAATCAAGTAAGAAATTATAGTCGGGCGTGGCCGACCATATGTTACCCTACACCAATTGCGAATATTAAATGTGATTTTTTTCAATAATAAAGCATTTATGTCGAATCTTATATAGATTCCAAATAATGTATGTTCATGTATGGTTGTATGCTGACTAGGGGAAATAAAAGACCGATTTCAATAATATTAACAGCCTTCGTCACTGGATCTAGAGAAAATTTAGAAATAGAAATTTTAACAAATTATTTTAAACAAGTTAGAGTGCTATATTCGGATGAGCCGAATCTTAAATACCCTCCACCAGCTACTTTTATATTAATACTTTTCTAATTGATCAAATATTTGTAGAAATAAGTCTTCTCATGTCTTAAATAGAAAAATCCCAAGATTTAAACAGCTTACATCTATTACAATTCCAAGATTTATTGAACATTATAAACGCCATTTTCTTTTATATTTTTTATAGTGCTTAGCAATATTTAATAATTTGCATGTATGCATGTGTGTGAAAGATTTAAGGATTTTGAAAATACATACATATATAATTTTGTTCTACACAAATTGATAATGCAAATAGTTAAATAAAGTTAAAGTGCTTTTAGGGGCAGTTCCTAGTATGAGAGATAAGATCAATTATAGACCGATCGTAAAAAATTTCTGTACATAAAAGCTATATTTCAGTCAAATTTTGTATCTATATCGTAATTTAGTATAGCTTTATTTGGTAATGAGTAATGTTCGCTTAAGTGATTTTCGTAAAAGGACCTTGTATGGGAGCTATGACCAATGATGTATATAAAGACAAAATTTCAAAATTCTGTATCTATATAATTATTTGGTAATGAATATTGTTCATCTAAGTGATTTTCTGGAGTCGACCTAGTATGAGAGCTATGACCAATTATGAACCGATCGGAAAAAACTTTCACAGTAACATTTCTGTGCATATGAGTAATACTTATACCAAACTTTATATGGATATCTTAATTTAATAATGAGCTATGCGCGTTTATGTGATTTTCGGGAGGGGACCTTGTATGGGAGCTATGTCCAATTATGGACCGATCCAGAAAATTTTTTCTCTGAATGAATTCTATTGACATAAGATTTTAATTTGAAAAATTTTGTGAAGATATCAACATTCTGACGGAAGTTATTAACATAAAACCCATTTTCCGGGAATATGTACTTTTGTATGGGAGGTATATGAAATTTTGGACCGATTCTGTCAATTTTCATCAGGGATCAAATTCTTGTGTAGAAACGAATGTGTGGTGATTTTCACGGAGTTACATTGCATAGTTTTCGAGAAAATTACATCAGAATGAGTTAAAAATGCTTATTTTTTCGAGGTTGTTTTAAATTTTGATTCATAACTTTCCCCGGTGTGAACCGATTTTGCCCATTTTCAATACCAAACAACTTAGGAAAATGAAGAATATTTTGGGTGAATTTGGTTAAACTCTATTGCTTGGTTTTATCGTGAGCGTGTTTTACACAGACAGACGGACAGACGGACATAGCTAAATCGACTCAGAATTTGATAAGGACCCAGAATATATATACTTTGTTGGGTCTGAGATGAATATTTCTTGGTGTTACACACGGAATGACAAAGTTATATATACCCTCTATCACCACTGATGGTGGTGGAGGGTATAAAAATGTGATCTGTAGCGTGTACACAAGGTTTACATGGTCACAAAGACGGACAGCAAGTGATGTTGAACCGACTGGTATACTTAAGGACAATAATTTTTGAGTGTTACAAATATAAGCACATTGTGAAGATTTTTGGATAGATAGTAGTATATCAGACATAGTTAAGAGCTAAAGGCCCAAATCGGAAAGTCCGATTGTGTGGGGGCTAGGGCAGAAATTGAGCCGATCCTTAAAAAATTTGTTGTTGGGATTTATTTTTTTATAAAACTTATTTGCACCAAATTTCATCGTGATACAAGCGTTCATAAGTGTATTCTAGACATTAAAATAATTTTCTGAAGGGGACTTTGTATGGGGGCTAGGGTCAAATGAGGCCCGAACATTACTAAATTTGTGCCAAATTTCATAGTGATACTAGTGTTTATAAGTGAGTTGTGGGCATTCAAGTCATTTTCAGAAGGGGACTTCGTATTGGGGCTAGGGCCAAATGATGCCCGATCATTATGAAAATCGGTAGTGTTATTTATAATTAAATCAAACTTAATTATACAGATTTTTGTAAAGAAAGTAGTATATTTGGCGTTGTTATGAGCTACAAGGCACAAATCGGTCGGTCCAGTTGTATGGAGACTATGGCAAAAATCGGTCCGATCGTTATAAAATTTATTGTCGGGATTTATTTTTATATAAAACTTATTTTCACCAAATTTCACTGTGATACAAGCGTTCATAAGTGAATTCTAGAGATTAAAATTATTTTCTGAATTCGATTTTGTATGGGGGCTAGGATCAAATGAGGCCCGAACATTACTAAAATTGACATTTATATTTAAGATTATATCAAACTTAGTTGTGCCATGATAGTAGTAGAAAATTTGACGTAGTTATGAGCTAAAAGGCCCAAATCGGAAGGTACGGTTATATGGGGACTAGGACAAAAATTGGTCCGATCCTTATAAAATTTATTGTCGGGATTTATGTTTATATAAAACTTATTTGTGCAAAATTTTATCGTGATACAAGTGTTCATAAGTGAATTGTGGACATTCAAGTCATTTTCTGAAGGGGACTTTTTATGGGGGTTAGGGTAAAATAATGCCCGATCTTTGCGAAAATCGCTCGAATTATTAAGAGTGATATAAAACTAAGTTTTGCCAATTTTTGTAGAGATAGTAGATCATTTAACATAATTATGAGGTCAAAAGCACTATTCGGGAGCCGGTTGTATGGGGGCTAGGTGAAATAATGTACCGATTTCAACCATTTTCAATAGCGTTCGTCCTTGGACCAAAAGAAGCACACCTTCCAAAGTTAATCATATTATCTCAAACATTATCTGTAGAGTGATTTCTGTGTCGATTGGTATACCTAAAGGTGGGTGTACGACCAATTGTTTTGGGTGTTACAAACATCAGCACAAACGCATAATACCCTCCCCAATATACTGCACTCATGTTCACCAGAATGGGTTCACTGGTCTGAAATTTTTTTTTTAATTTTTATTTTTATACCCACCATCAAAAAAGATGGGGGGTATATTGCTTTTGTTATTATTGTGTAACACATCGAAATATTGCTCACAGCCCCATAAAGTATATATATATTCTGGGACCTGGTAAGATTCTAAGACGATGCAGCTATGTCCTTCCGTCTGTCTGTTGTTGGCACGATAGCGTCCACAAAAAAAAGAGACATTGAGATGAAATTTTCCCAAAATATTTTTTATTGATCAGAAATGTTTGGTATTGAAAATCGGTCAACGATTTCACATAGCCCCCAAAAAAATTACTGAAAATTACTATAATTCTGATTACTGGCTTAAACATACGAATATAGCGATGAAATTTGACACACATAGGTTTCATGCAAGCCAATATCTCTCCACCAAACTATATGTGGATCGGTCCATAATTGACCCTACCCCCCATATAAGGTCCCCTTCAGAAAATTACTTTAACGCTCATTATTGGCTTAAAAATACGAGTATAGCGATGAAATTTCACAAAAGTAAGTTTTATACGAGGCAAAATCTCTTTACCAAATTTTATGTGGTTCGGCCCATAATTGACCCTACCCCCATATAAGGTCCCCTCCATAAAATTACTTTAACGCTCATTACTGGCTTAAAAAGAAGAGTATAGCGATGAAATTTCACAGAAGTAAGTTTTATGTGAGCCAAAATATATCTACCAAATTTTATGTGGATCGGTCCATAATTGCCCCTACCCGCCCATATAAGATCCCCCTTCAGAAAATGACTTTATCGCTTATTATTGGCGTAAAAAAACGAGTATAGCGAAGAAATTTGACATAAGTAAGTATCTTAGGAGCCAAAACCTTTCCAGCTAATTTTATGTGGATCGGTCCATAATTGACCCTACTCCCTATATAAGGTCCCCTCCAAAAAATTACTTTAGCGCTCATTACTGGCTTAAAAAGAAGAGTATAGCGATGAAATTTCACAGAAGTAAGTTTTATACGCCCATATAAGGTCCCCTTCTGAAAATGTCTTTAACGCTCATTATTGGCATAAAATTACGAGTATAGCGAAAAAATTTGACATAAATAAGTATCTTAGGAGCCAAAACCTTGCCACCAAATTGTATGTGGATCGGGCCTTAAATAGGGTCCGCATATAAAGTCCCTAACAGAAAATTACTTTAACGCTCATTACTGGCCTAAAAAACGAGTAAAGCGATGAAATTCGATATAATTTTATGGACCTCTTTCAAATATTACAATGATGTTCTCATTAATATCGATACATAATAATAAAATATTCAAAATATCAAAGTTTATTTATATGGCAGTAATTTGATGATGAGTATATAAGATTCGGCATAGCCGAATATAACACTCTTACTTGTTTTTATATCAATAAATGGTTATAATAGATTTGTTGCTCTTGAATCAAACTAAAAGCTGTTTTATCTGCTGGATTTAATTGCAGATCATTCCAAAGTAAATTCCGAAACAAGTAAAAAGAAGTCTTTATTTTATCTTGTTCTATGGCAATATTTCTCAACTAATTGAAAAGATAATTATCAACGTAATATTTTAATCAAGTCAGTAGTAATCTATAGTAATTTAGAATAAATATTAACTTTAAAACTTTAGCAATTAGCAAACCTGTAATTATTTAATGATTTAAATTAGAAACTTAGCTCCTTAAATATCTTATCTATTCTTCCCCTTCATACGATTTAAAAAAATATTACCACAAAAACGTCTGATTATATTCATTACTCGTATATAAACACTTGATTTTATCATTTGCCAGTGTACATTTCTAAGTCACAGTTAATATTTATTTATGTAGGCAAGTAATTATCATTTGGCACATTAACCGTCTAACCTCAGTTAATGATATATTTGCACGAGCATCCTTTAGAATTTACGAAAAGATATTTTATTTATGTTTTTGTCTATCATTCCACCACAAGTGCATAATTGTTGCGGCCTTGAGGTATGTTTGCGTAAATATTTTCTGGCTATTCATTATTGTAATTAACACACAATGTGACGTACGTTTCAAGTTGGGTTGTAATTATCCTTTTTATTTCCTGTGGCATTGTTTAGGTGAGGAGTTTGAAAACGTTGTCCATTTTTTATGAAATCATATTAGCAAAATTCTTTCTGTGATAGGAATCAGTTCCTTCGTGGAAATTTTAAAATTTTTTTGAAAAGTGGGGATGTCATAAATGGTGAAATCATATTGTGGTGAAAAAATGTTAAGGTAGTGTTTGTTTAACTGGTGATGACCGCCCGCCCTGTGATGAATATAAAAAAACTTTCTTTAAGAACATATATTCATTTTACGTTTTTGAGAAAAGTATCCTTACGGAGAACATTCTGATTTTCTTTTATCAAAACTTCAACTTAGGGACACATGTATTAAAATCCCAAAGCAAGAATCCGATAACAGAATGTAGTTTTAGAAACCTTGATGTCTTCCCTATTTATCCTCGTGGTATTTTTCGAACGTCGAGAGAAATGTAGACCCAATGGGAAATTTTTTAAGGATACCATTTTTGAGATTTTAGCTCCAATTTTTGGGAATAATGGAGTTTGTCCGTATCCTGATTGAACTAGTCGTTTAGGTTTAATAAATTACGTGGGTTGCCTTGGGCCTTGTGAGCCACTGTGGTACCCTTAGTATTATCATTCGCTTATGTTGGGATTTTATACATACATAAGGGAGAATGGTTTTCCTCCTTAATTTCGTTGACTATGTGGTTCCTATGACGGTAGTCCTAATAAATTCGATCACATTTACTTGTGACACATCTCTGAGACAGTAGAGATCACGGAAAATAACTCTACCAAGATAAAGCAGTCTGTGCTCTTGTAAGGCTGGACAGTCACATAGAAGGTGTTGTAACGATTCTTTCTCTTCCTCATCCAAACAACTTCTACAATAGCTATAACGACATGTGTGCAATTATACAGTTTCCAGTAATTATACTCATGAGAAGCCTAATCCAGTTCACACTAAAAGACAAGAGAGTCCTAGTGCTATCCTTTGACAGAGTGGGCCTGAGTTCCGTCTCACTCAAAGCCCAGTCATCTATCGATAAGGTCACCAGGAGAGTGTGAATATCTCTTTTCGCAAGAGGTAAATCTAGGGACGACCTTTTGGTTGCGCATTCATCAGTTATATAATTTCCTCGGATGCCCTCATGACCTGGGGCCCATATCAACTTAACGTGATGTTGTGTCACGAATGTCAAGTGCTTAACGAGAACACCTGCCTTGACGGCCTTATTTCACGGTGGTCTTTTTCATCCACTGGGTAGACTAGAGACGGTCTACCACGCGCCCCTGAATTCCTCAATGAAGAACTCAGGTGGCAATTTTTGTACATGGCTGAGCCGGTCCATGTACAAGCACTTTGCTGAAGAACTCGAGCTATCTAATATCTTGCCATAGTAGCCCCGCTGCGGAATGACAGGCAGTATGGGATCAATCCCAATGCAAACCCCGACAAGGAAAAAGCAATTACTAGTCTAAAGTCAATAGAAGGGGGTGACAAGTCCCAACATCAGGTGAAATCAATCTTCATGAAAGATGTGATGTTGTGTCAGTTGTGGTAGTGATTGTATACAATTGAGAAGACATTTCGACTTAGTAACCTTGGACTTTCGAGATTCTGTTCATGGATTCTTCTCGCTGTTGTATCGGTGACGTATTTCACTGCCTGAAAGGCTGGGATTTGAATTTGATGCCATAGATTGAAATCATGTCTTCCCTTAAGATAGAAAGGCTGTGATTTGAGATTTGATGCCATAGATTAAGATCATGTCTTCCCTTAGGACAGTGTTCGCATGTCTTTAAAAATTACATGTATAATACTGAAGAAATATTCTTGAAATCAGCTTATTTTTTAACTAATCATGCTATACGATTATTTTTGCCTAAATTCAAGTATTGTGATCTTACAGTAAAAGTTCTAGAGCGACAAGGCCTACTTCCCACACTTCAAAGCTTTTACACTTTCAAATTAATATCAGAATGAATTAAAGAAAATCATGGAAATATTTCTTCAAAGATTTAGAAAGTGCAAAAAGTGATGTGGTAATGGGAATTACCCATGTGCTCTTAAGATTTTACCCATACTCAATACCAAACAAACAACAGTCTGACGAATGGAACAACAAGGATGTGGGTCTACAGTTAATAGTTATTTGTATCTCTAACGGAATGACGACATCACTATATCACCCATATTCTTCGATGATGGTTATATTTAAACACATTTTCTATCTCTATCGAAAAAAAAAAAAAAATATAAAAACCTACCTAAATATTCGGAAATGCAAACAGAACTATAATATATTTCTCTTTTTATTTCCGTATTAATTTAAAGGAAACTATTTTTTTTTTATTTTATTTAAAGTTAAAGATCTAGCAGATAGACAAACGAATTATTTCATAGTCATATACAAATGTATGTATATTTATGTTAAAACAAAACAACATTTTGCAAATCTTATTAAAGTAAAATTATCACCACATAAGCAAAATATTAGTGTTTATATTAGGGTACTTCCAAGTAGTGATTAACAGTTAATCTCAATAAATGAAGTCTCCTTAGTCATCGCAATATGATCGGCTCTGAATTTGCACCGATTTAAGTTTGTTCGTTTCTCTATGTAAAGTTTGTATTCAAAAGTTTAATTATAATTCGATTTAAATGGAATCACGTGCCTATTTTTGATTTACGGACGAATACTATTATGATTGTTTCCTGATTATGATTAGGATCCTGATTATGATGATCATAATAAGGATCCTACACTGATTTTCAAAAACTAACACTTTTTGAAAATAGCTGATAAATGTGTAAGCCATGTTAATAGACATTTAACATATACACGTACAAAGTTTTATACACCATATAATTGAGTATGCTTAAGATTATGATGGTGTTTGTGTTAAAACACAATGGCGCCTTTTTAACGTTTTGTCATATTGAGAATACTCAAGTCCCTCTTATGGTACATATGTCATACACATGTCAGACAGTCAAATGCGTAGTGTATATTTTGTTTTGCTTATAAAAAAGAGAAGAAAAGTCTCTTCATTTTGACATTTCCCCTGAGACGTCACACATCCTTAGACTTAAATACACCAAAGTACTATTATACACAACATGGTCATAAACCCAGCAATGAAATCTTTAATACTCGTACTCTTTTTGATTATTATCACATATAAGAAATTCATAATAATCATTATAAAAACATAAAATATGGGTTAAGAAAATATGTATATTTAGGGAATATTTTCAATAGTAGCTAACTCTAATTTTCATGAAAATGATATTTTGGGGGAAAAATATTCTGCGAACGCTTGTTTGTATAATAGATGTTTTTCTGTCGTATAAATTGCAAAAAAAATATATTTTTGACAAAATTCCCTATCTTAAAAAAAGGAAATTTTGTGAAGGAAAAACTCTCTATGTTTTAAAAAATTGCTCTGAACTCCATTATTTTGAATCATAGGCCTTCAAGAAACAGTTTTCTTACTCTCCTGAAAACTGGCGTTTACTAAGATAGAGACTATTGAATATATTCCCACGATATGTGCTTTTTACACAAAATTAAAAAGAGGATGTTTTGGTTGCTGTCTTTTGGTTTTCTAGACTATTTTATGAGCAAAATTAAATTGAATTGAAGAAGAAAATAAAAAAGGGTCAATTGTAAGTTAAATTTATTTATTTAAAGAATATTACATTATACAATGTGTCAATATTTTCTGAAAAGTTTCAAATTGTTTCATATGATTTAAGGCTTTAATTTTATGCTCTAGGAGAAAAAAAAAGAGAGTTTAAAAGTCAATGTTTATAGAAAATATTCTTATTTATGAGTTCCTAACAAGAAGGATGTATTAAATTAGATGTGATTTTTATTGCAGAGGATGAAATTATAAAGTTGTTAGATTTACGAAAATAGATAAAAAAGTTTTTATGACATTTCTGGCACTAGATATTTATGTATGTGTAATGTTTGTGGTATGTATTAGTTTTTTTTAAGTGTGTATTTTATTACAAGTTTAACTTAGTAATTAATATTAGTGGGTCGGCTATAAGCGAGATTTTATGAGAGAAATTGTCATAAAATTATAACTTTAATTCAAATGAATTACTTATTCAGCATAAAACTTGCCCTGTTTGTTAATAACAAGTAAGAGTGTTATATTCGGCTGTGCCGAATATCATATACCCACCATCAAACCGTATGCCGTAAAATAAATGCTCCCCTATCAACATCAGGGTGATATTTGGAATATGGCTTAAGTCAATTATGGCCCGAGCTCTTTTGAACTATTGTTAGTTCAAAAATATTAGTTTTTAAAAACAATATACTTTTGTTCAATTTTTAAACCGTGAGCGTATGAGTAATTTTCTGAAGATGATTTATATGAGGGTAGGGTCAGTTATGGACCGATCCACATAAACGTTGGTAGAGTGATTTTGGCTTGCGAGGAACTTAATTGTGTAAAATTTTACTGGTATATTCGTATTTTTATTAATTATTAATGAGCATTAAAGTAATTTTCGGAAGGGGACCTTGTAAGGGGGTAGGGTCATTTATAGGCCGATCCTAAACAAATTTAGTGGAAAGGTATCGGCTCATAGGAAACTTACTTATACCGAATTTCATCGCTATACTCGAATGTTTAGGCCAGTAATGAGTGTTTAAGTCATTTTCTGAAGGGGACCTTATATGGGGGGTAGGATCAATTATGAACCGATCCTCAAAAAATTTGGTAGAAAGATTTGGGCTCATATGAAACCTATTTCTGTTGAATTTCATGGCTATACTCGAATGTTTAGGCCAGTAATGAATGCTAAAGTCATTTTCTGAAGGGGACCGTATATGGGGAGTAGGGTCAATTATGGACCGATCCTCAAAAATTTTGGTAGAAAGATTTGGGCTCATATGAAACTTATTTATGTCGAATTTCATTGCTATACTCGTACTTCTAAAACAGTTATGCCCGTTAAAGCTGTTTTTTGGAGGTTCACTTGTATGGGGGCTATCCGAAAACGTAGACCGATATTGCTCATTTTTAATACCGAACAAACCTTAGCAATAGAGAATATTTATGTAAAATTTCAACTGTCTGTCCTCCTGTGTGGGCCCTATCGTGATTTCAACAGACAGACAGATGGACGGACATGGCTAGATCGTCTTCGAATTTAATAAGGACCCAGAATATATATACTTTTTTTATGGGTCTATGACCAATATTTCGATGTGTTACAAACGGAATGACAAAATCAATATACCCCTCATCTTTTTTAATGGTCGATATAAAAAAGTAATAACAAAGTTTCAGTACTAAAAATACTTTTAATTATTATGGTTTATTTGGCATATTTATTAACAAAAATATTTAGGTATTAAAACTTAAAAAATATTTTAATAATTAACTAAAATAAGTTACTTTTACTCACCGTTAATGTTTCCCATAAAACCAAATCTTAATTAAACTTATTTTATACACACTTTAGAAAAGTTTTCAAAAAACTATTTTATATTTAAATTAATAGCTTTTCTGATATAATTTATTATTTAAAATTAATTTTTGCACATACTCGTCTATAAAAATCAAAATGTATTTTGCATAAAGTTCGTAATTTTCACATACTAAAACATATTTTGAAACTGTTTTAATCCCAGCTGCTAGAAGAAATATTTACTTATTTAAATCTAACATAATGTATCCTTGATTTTCTTCTAAAAGTATACAAGCAAATAAAGTACTTAAAGTATTTGTTATGCTTTAATAAACATAGTAATTTATATAAAATATATATGTTTACATCACTACAGATAGATAAGAAAATTTTTGTAAAATAAATTAAATAAGTACAGAGTTATAAACGCATATACATATTTATGCAAATTTTACAGCAACAACTAAAACTGAACAAAAAAGCTTTTAGAAACAAAATTTTTAAAAGAAAATAAACCATAAGGTTTTATAAGGTTCATTTAAAACTATATGTTACTTGTATAAAACATACTCATATTGAGAGAATAAACCAAAAAAATAAGTTGTTACAAAATTATTACCCAAAAAGAGTTTGTAAGTAATTTTGTAATCAGTGTTAGTTTTAATGTATTTTCCATTTAATATTACATAAAAAAATATCAAAATAATATCTAACACACACACACATCCATAGAAACACAAATATTTTATGTATTAAATGTGTGATAATGTTCGTAGATGTATGTATATGGAATATCAAAAAAATAAACTTATTTATTAAAAACATGTTAAATAGAAAACATTATGGTCTTTCCCCCTTTACTGAATTAAAAGTGTTGTTTAAAAGTTTACATACACCAAATATTATGACATATAATTTATGTACATACACACATACATATGTATATAATCAATACATATATATAAAGTGAATAAGCAAACACATATAAGATTATGCAGATGTTTGTAACGCCCAAATATACAGACACCGATTGTTTATATCTAACAAATTTCACAGTGCAAAATTTGAGAACTATTGCTGTTATAGTTTCCCATATATATACGAATTTTAGTATTTGATTAATATGAGAGATGCCACGCCCACTAACTCTAGATGGTTCACTTTTCTTCTTAAAATTCATATTGATACTTAACATACTAGTACAAAAAAATTACGCCACTCTAGAGAAACTATAAACAGTTTCCCAGATATACGAATTTTAGCATTTGATTAATATGGGAGATGCCACGCCCACTACATAAATGTTAAAGTTGTCAGTGCAAAACTTTATGATTCTAGATGTTGGAGTTACATCCCAGTAAAAATTGGAGCTTACATGCAAGCAGGTTTGTAAGGGAACGAAGCTATTTTCTCCCTTACAAACCTGCTTCGATAAGGCATGATTTTTATATAGCGAATTCCCACTTGGAAGCATTCCCACTAGTAAGCTTAAATATTATTTAAATACTTCACTTACAATCTGCTTCTCTGTAAGGGATAGTTTAATTTTTTTTTCAGCTTACATTATAAAATTACTCCTATCATTGGTATTCCCTTATTTCCTGCTTCTCAGTAAGGCTTAATAGTAAGCGAATACAGATGCAGTTACTTCCCTTTTTAGCTTCCTAAAGTCTAAAAATTTTTTACTGGGATATATCATAAAATTGCAAAACAAAATGTTGCTTTTAGTTCCTGCCAGACAATAGGAAGATACTGTGAAAATTTCAGGAATATCGGTTCATCCGTTTAGCTGTTTATAGAATTAAACAAAATACAAACCAACATACATAATTTTCAAAACATTCTTATTAATAAATTTTGCACAAAATATCCGAATTTGGATCAGAAAAATTTATCTAATGGGCAATGTATGACGTTCTCTTTTGTTCCCTAGGAGTTACGGTCTATTAACTACCAGATTTTAGGGAAACTTTGACCTTTTTAATTTTTTTCTAAAAGTGATAGTTTAGAAGACAAATAATTTTACAAAATTCTTTGAAAACAAAAAACTTAAAATGATTAAAAATTTACTAAGAAAATTTAAAATTAAGCAAAATTCTGTGGTAGTTCATACAAAAACAATTAGTAGTGTTTACTTTGTTTACTCTCCGCTTCCTCCGGGGGCATGTTAACTTGATGAAAGATCCCATCTTAGTGTGATTGCAATCCCGGGAAAAAGAGGTGCTACCAGTCTGCAGGGACCATAAACTAAAGATGATCAAATGTATCCTCGGCCTTTCCTTGGAATGATTTGATATGGGGTCGAACCATTGAACCACATAATCTGGTACCACGAGAACCGGTAGCCCGCAGGGTAGAGTTTGGGACTTTGCCTTGTTCCGGTTATTGGAGAGTTCCCTTTGGGGTGTACAAAGTGGCTGTGGTTTAAACCCAAATTCTCGGAAAGATAATATCGGTTAAAAGACTAATGCACGGTGAAATCTATAATTCAGGATAAGTTCGGTGATGTTGCCAAAGTCAAAAGAGGAGTGAGACCAAGTGTTGGAAATGAGTTGGTGTTAAGTGTATATGATACAGGATCAATGTAGGGGTATCGGATCCCGCCCGTATATCAAGAGCGACTGTGTCGGTGTTGTTCTCTATGGGAATGAATGATAAGTGTGCTGGGTTGAATGGTGATGGATGAAAAATATCTTACACAAGTGAAACCATTGAATTTTTATTCCTTGTCCACTGTGGTTTAAACCCAAATTCACGGAAAGGGAATGTCGGTTAAAACTGAAATTTATAACTCAGGATAAATTCGGTGATGTTGCCAAAGTCAAAAGAGGTGTGAGACTAAGTGTTGGAAATGAGTTGGTGTTAAGTGTATATCCGTCCGTATATCTAGAGCGATTGTGTCGATGTTGTTCTATATGGTTATGTCGAATGAATGATAAGTGTGCTGTGTTGAATGTCGATGTATGAAAGGTATTTCATACAAGTGATACCATTGAATTTTCCTTCCTTGTCCAGGTATGTTCAGGGAAAACTCTGTTCATACCAGATTTACCGCAGTGTCTTCTCTGTGAATAAGAAAAAAGTCCTTGGCTTATTTGATGGATTCCTGTTCGGTCTACCCAATACGTTTCATCTGCATGGTTGTACATGGAAGTGATGCTTTTTCATCTCGGAAGTTAAGCAACAGGGCAGCAATGGACGGAGTTTATATAGCTCGAGTACTTGAGCAAAGTTCTTGTACAAGCACCGGCAAAACAATCTAACAAAATTGCAACCAGCGTGTAAGTTTCACAGAGGGGCGTGAGTCGTCACAAAAGCCCACAGGGTGAGCAGGTGTTCACGACACGGCAGGTGTTCACGTAGAGCACTTAGACATGTTATCTCTCTTAGCTTGAAAGGATCAACAATAATAGAGACTTTTTAAGTATCACTTCCACAGAGAAAGATTTTCGGTTGCCATTTGACATGTTCAGAGACCTTCTGTGGCCTAAATGGTTGTACATGAAAGTGATGCTTTTGCATCTCGGAAGTTAAGCAACAGGGCAGCAATGGACGGAGTTTATATAGCTCGAGTACTTATGCAAAGTGCTTGTACAAGCACCGGCAAAACAATCTAACAAAATTGCCACCAGCGTGTAAGATTCACAAGGGGGCGTTGGTGAGTTGTCACAAAAGCTCACCATGTGGGTGAAAAAGACCACCATGAAATAAGGCCGACTCGGTAGTTGTAAAGCACTTGGTTTGAAAGGATCTACCATAATAGGGACTTTCTAAGTATCACTTCCACGAAGAAAGATTTTCGGTTGATGTTTGACATGTTCAGAGACCTTCAGTGGTCTAAAATGTCTTCGTGAATAGTTATAAGTTCCTGCTTACTATGAGTCCTATTTGCCAGAGATTTTCTGTATAGAATACATCATCACTTTTACTTAAGCATACTAAGCTGTGGCGAGGACTTTGGGTCCTTCAGTAGATATACAGAAGAATACATATATAGTGTTTCATCTTGATGCGACATTACTGTACGGATTTATGTAAAGAGTTCCCAGTCAACTACACGTACACATTTTGATTTCTATCAAACTCCTCTTCTGCATGCATTCCCCATAAAAATAATACGAGTTTGACTGTAACCTTATTTACGTGATACGTGTTGGTGTTTGTGGATTTTCATTTTTTTGTTTTGTTTGCAAAAGGGACACTTTTATAAAGGTCATGCATGAAATGTAATGACCTTCTGAGGGTTTTATTGCTTTTATCACACATTGCTTATTTTGTAATTTACTCATCTACTTTGCATGGCTGATACGTTTATTAATATTGAAATTGAAATCTAATACATGCATATCTTTTTTTTTTTTAAAGGGTGCCAATTTAACTATGCATAATATTATTTTGGGTTAAATTGGTTTTATAACTTTTAAATATGCTAAAAAAAATATTTTGTTGTATTATGAAAAAATAACAAAAATTTTAATTGGAAGTCTAGGGTTTATACTTTTGCTTAGTAATTGATAGTGTTTTAAAATTAACACCTTATGTTATAAGTAAATATATGTATATTTTATATTAATGCATAATTTACTTAAGTCTACAATATGTTTCATAAAAGTCTCGCTTCGTTTATCAAACCATCCATTAAACTGTCATTAACCGACTAAATAAAATCATTGCTAAAGCTGCACAAATTCAAATAGAATCATGAACATACTCAAAGATATGATTAAATAAAAAAGCAAGAAGTGTAAAATTACGTGATTATATTAATATATCGTATATGTAAAATGAGTGTAGAGATATAAGGTACTCCTAAAATGTACAATGAAGAAATGGTAAATGATGGACATAAAAACTAAGAACTTAACGTATAAAGGCGTATACTTAATATTTAACTACAATTGCGTAAGTATACGCCACCCTCTTTCTATTTAATTTATTTAAATTTGTAAATATGCACCATCTTACTAAATTGTTCTACCATTTAGAGAGTCGTGCTCATACCTTAGTAATAATATGTTTTATATTCTCATACATGTGCATTTATTTCACTTACTTTATAAAATGTAACTTAGACTGCAAAATACCGCGCATAATTAAAATAATATGAGTGTGAAAATAGAAATGTAAAAAAAAACAGAAAATTAATTATAAAAGAAATGTGACTACAAAAGTGTTTGTTATAAATTACTAACATGCGGTTAATGTAAGCATTGCGACTCTATGTAATTTGCAGCAAAATATGCAATAATATTTTATGTATTTACGGCATACATTAACAAACACAATCCCAAAGATTAATGGGATTATAAACAGCTTTGAAGTATAACAAAATGAATTTATGACACCATTTTCTTTTCACAACTAATTTGTCTACGATTAAGTAGACAAACAAAAATTGCAAATTTAACCAAAAATGATTACATTATTTAGTTTGCAATAAAAATTTGTCTAAATTTCTTATGAAATCGTATTGTAATGTGTGTTATTTTTCATTTCAATCAAAATAATTTTTTCTTTGTTCTTTATAACACTTGCTTATAGGCTCTATAGTCATTTATTGCTATCCACATACTTAGTTAACAAATTTTCTTTTTCAAAAATATACAATAATTGCAATTTGTTATTTACGTCTTTGTAAAACCAAAGAAACAATTTAATTAAAATCATAATTATATCTCAAAAATTTGAGTTGTAAATAAATTTAGAAATGCTTTTAATCATCAAAGAAAAAGTGAAATTTTTCAAACATGTTGCCCGATGTATTTTAGAACTAAAAAAACTTCTTTTGAAATTGATATTTGATTTTGGTATACATTTCAACACTTTAATTGCAACCTTTGAGTATAGAGTAGTAATCATAGAGCATTTAAGGCACAAACATAATAAAATGTGAGTAGAACAAAGAATAATTTAATGTATATTCAACATTGCAGACTTTTAAGTCTCAAATTTTTGAACAATTTATAAATTTCCTTTATACAAGGAAAAAAGTAAGCAGTAAGTATACAATTATATATTATCAAAAGGAGTACCGTAAATTTAAAGTGAAACTATATAGGTAGTACTATATATGGACTGAGATGATGAGAGTAAGTTATTCTATAAAGTATGATGGTCATCGGACTCTTGGTTAGGTTAGGAGGTCCTCCTCGCGATATTTCACTGGGGCACACTTGGGTCCAATATATTGATACCTGAAACGGGAGAAAACGGTCAGCATATTAGTACACTTCGACCTAATTACTCTATCTATCTTTCGGATGTTGACCTCCGATAGATCCGCTAAGTCATGCAGGAAATAGCTATCTAGCAGACTCATTCTATGATCTGCTAGGGCTAGACAATGACAGAGGAAGTGAGTTATACTCTCTTCTTCCTCTTTATCCTGGCAGCTCCTGCAGAAGTTATTACTGGGTAAGTTTAGTCTTCTTGCATGGAGCCCGAAAGGCCAGTGGCCAGTCACCACCGCCGTTAAGTTCCGTAGATTGACTCTCGAAATATGGAGAAGGGCTTGGGATCTTTGTGGGATCTTTCACGTATAGAACGTTTGCAGGTTGAAAGCGGTATGCCTACGAAAGGGTCGGTGCGCTCTTGCAAGTGAGGAACCCAACTTGGCAAGAGAGTCCGCAATAGTATCACCAGGATACTGTTGATGTCCTGGAATCCAGTACAGAGCTATTGTGGAATGTTTCGCCATCTCATTAAGGGATGTCCGGCATTCTAGGATTAAGTTTGATGTTGTGTACCACTTATAACCTTAAGGCCTGCCTGGCTATATATATTCGGTAAAACCTGAGCCAGTTTGCAGCCCGTTTTATGGCTGACAGTTCAGCCTGAAGAACGATACATTGGTCAGGAAGCTTGAAGGAAACTTCCGTTCCCGAATGTGCTATATAAAAGCAACCGCCTACACCATGGTTTGACTTTGAGCCATCGGTGAAGACCTTATACGATCCGTCATGGAGGATTGTTTCCATCACATTTGGATCGTGTTAGATAGTCACTGAAAAGCTTCTATCAAAAGATAGTTTGGCGATGCAATAGTCAATATTGTCAGGGATTTCTCCAAGACAATTAAGAATGGTAGAGTGACCTAACTGAATCATGTGCCACATACCAGTTGTGTTGAGCCTAATAGCCGCGTTGAGAGCATCCTCTTGGGCCATTAAATCATCGGAATCTACAAAGTGCCCTTTGGAAATTTCCATGGGTAATGTAAGATAGTAATTAAGTGAGAGTACTCTAATTCCATTTGTTCCATTATTTGTAGTCATTGTCTGTCTTTAGTTTGAGACTTGATGTTTATGTTGCAGGGTGTTTAGCCAGTAATAGCAAGGCAGTCTTAGTAGTCTTGTAGTAAAAAAGATATAAATATTTTTTTAACACTATCCACGTGACAATTTAAGCATAGCTTAGATTTGGTCCCATGACAGTTGTATATATCCAGTTTACAATATAAAAATTTAAGTCCTTAAGACATTTTTTGATGGATTTCTTAGAAAAATAATAGAATCAGAGCATTGAGTCTCAGCATTTCGTTTCCATGACATCTTTTAGTAAAATATTACGCTAAATATAGCTTATTATACCCTACACCACTTAAATGGGCGTTACTCTTTGTAACACATAAAAATATTGGTCAAATACTCACCAGTATACCAATCGATTAAACTATGTCCATCTGTCTGTCTGCCTGTCCTTCTGTGTGTTAATGTTAACATTTTACGCACGCTACAGGTCGCAGTTTTCAAGACAATTTGATGAAATTTGTCCATGTCACAAGTCCATACAACCGTACCCTCCAAATAGGACTTTAGAGGTAATAATTCTGTTAAATCAAAAGGTTAGAGAACTGAAATTTTTCCTACATATTGATGCAAAAAATTTAGCAATATCATTTCACTATTTCATCAGGTCCCCATTCATAATTGGCTTGAAGTTATTAGCATAGTGATGAAATTTGATATTAGCCAATAGAAAATCGGTTTACAATCTCATATAAGGCCTTTTCAGAAAATGGCATTAATATTCATTACAAGCTTAAAAATACCACTTTTGCTATGAAAGTCTTTCTCATGATTAACTGTAGGAACTTAAATCTCAATTTTTAGTAGAAGAGGTCCATAATTGACCCTACCTCCCATATAAGGCCCCTTTAGAAAATATCTTTAACTTTCGTAAGTGACTTAAAAATGCCGTAAATGAGTTTTATATTTACCGAAATCACTCTATCAAATCTAATGTCTATCATTTCACAATACGAGGTTCCTTCCACAAAATTATTTTGACGCTCATAGCTGGCTCCAGAGCAAAAATTAATTTCAACTAAATTTTATTACGCCTGGTTTATAGTTGACCGTAACCCCCATACAAGGTCCCTCTCAAAAGTGACTTTAAAGCTGGCTTAAACATGTCAGTATATCGATGAAATTGTACATAAACATTACATAAGCAAGTTTTATAGGTACGGATCTCTCTACTAATTTTTAAGAAGATCAGTCCACAATTGAACCTACCCCCCAAATATACTTTGTATATACTTTTATTGTGAAGCTCATCACAAAAAAAGTTTTTAGGAATCGAAACCTATAAAAATAATATTATGAAAATTGGTCCATAGTTGACTCTATCCCCAAATAAAACTTCTTACAGAAAATCAGTTTATTGTTAATAAATAATTTTAAAAGTTTTGGCATTGCGAAAGAATTCCTAGAAATAATAACTTTTTCAAATTAGGAGATCTTGTTGAATGCCCTATACACCCTATCTCAGACCATTTATAGAGCCACCTGTGGATACATAAGTTTTGGCATAATGACTATTTGTTAAAATGTTATGGAATTAAGGTAACATACCCACTGAAGTAGGGTATCACATTATCGGCCATAATCGACTATACCGTCTTATTTTTAATTTATTTGCATTCATATTCATGCTGATTTGTATTAATAACATAAACAAATTTTATAAAAAGACTGACAAGATGTCTCGTTTAAAGTCATTTATGTACATATGTATGAACATCTGTGATTATGTATGTATGTGTGTAAAAATAATTATATTTTAATTACAGGATATAATACATTTGCTATTAAAGTTTAACCCCGTTTTTAACACCCTTCGAATATACATACATGATCATCATTTAAACAATTTTAATCAATATTTTTTAATACAACAAACATACCTCAATTTGACCTTTTTACACTCCAGCTGCCCATAACATTTGGTTACTGCGTGCTATTATAAATTTTATTTAAGCCTTTTTTTATTGTAGTGGTAGTTTTGCAGGTGGAATTTTTGGTAGAAAAAAATAAAAAAAAATTAATTGTTGCCGTTAATTTTATTGCTACAGCTATTTATATTGCCATGACTTCCGTTTCCTGTTTCTTTTGGCTCTCAGTTGGTGGGGCATGATGGAGTATTTTGTTGCAAATGACGACGGGTATTTTTCTGTTTTTGTGGTCAGTTGTAAAGTGAAAACTCATTATCAAAATGGTTAACCATAGTTGCACTCTTGTACATCGTGTACACTGTTGTCTGTTTGGCTGTTGGAAAGTGTGTTTTTTAATTCTTTCATTATTTTTCTGGTTTAGTGGGTAAATATTTTGCTATAATTGCGTGCTTTAGTTAAAGGGAAATTTGCAATGTTTGTTGGTTGGTATTTTGCAGCATTAAAGGGTTGCTATATATTTTTTGTTAATATTTGCTTCTCTAGGGCTTACGTTAGAATGGTTCCTATGTATAGGAACCAGTTTACTTTTACATTATCAATGAGGATTGATTGATCAATCCTATATTTTATTGTCACTTTTTAAAATCACTGTTGTATGTTGCATAGTAGATCATATGCTTGATTATATGTAATTCTTTAGTTTATAGTTTATATCTAAAACTAAGTAACTTAATCCGTTCTAAAACAAAATACAAGTATATATAAATTCTACTTTTTGTACATTTATAACTTTATTAAAATTCCCCATTTCTCTATTTTTACAGCAACCACAATAAAAAGAACAATAATTTTAAGAATCACTTCATTTTTACACAAGTACAAGCAACTTAAGCTCTTCTTATGTAGTCTTTTTCACACATATAAAATAAAGTTGTTCTTATTTCTATGCACCCTTATATCCTTATACATACATATACTCATACATCTAGTTGTACCCATACTAACATAAAAATAGTCCTGCCTTACTTAGAACTATAAAACAATGAAGACTTTACAAGTGTTTTATGTTTATTTGGCAAAGAATGCGTACGATAGTAAAATTAGAATGAAGAACAGTTTGAAGTGAAATGGCAAAAAATAGCTACTTACTTATTATCCTTTCAAAGTCATTTTCTTGGAATGTTTCTAAAAAGAAAAGGGTAAATGTGAGCAGGAAATTTAACTTTATAAACATACATACATATAAATGAAAGTTTAGATATTTAGTGTGTATGGATGGACAGTTCAAATTTCAAAATTATTGTTTTACATATTTTTTTTTGGTTTAAACTTACATACATACAAATGTACATACGTATGTGTTTAGTGAGATCAACAAGTGTGCTACTTATAATATTATTTTATTATATGTATATAAATATTTATACCCTACACCACTTTAGTCGATTTAGCTATGTCCGTCCGTCCGTCTGTCCGTCCGTCCATGTAAACCTTGTAATCAAACTACAGGTCACAATTTTGAAGATAATTCAATGAAATTTGGCACATAATCTTCTATTGTCCCAGGGACGAAACCTATTGAAAATGGTTAAGATCGGTCCATTGTTTCACCTAGTCCCCATGCAACTGAACCCCCGAATAGGGCTTGCAAACCTTGTAATCAAACTACAGGTCGCAATTTTGAAGATAACTCAATGAAATTTGGCACATGATCTTCTATGGTATCGGAAACAAAGTCTATTGAAAATGGTCAACATTGGTCTATTATTTCACCTAGCCCCCATACAAATGAACTCGACAAATAGGGATTTTAAGTTCATAATTATGTTTAATATACTCGTATCTCGACAAAAAACTGCAAAACCAAGTTCTATACTAGCTTCGATGACTCCCATGTATTTTATAATTAAAGGGTCTCATTTGACCATAGCCCATATACAAATCCCCCTTCAAAATTTGACTTAAATGTCCACAATTTTGTTCAACAATAAACGGCTCAAGTATAATTCAAGGCAAGGTACAATTCAACTTAAATGCTTTATTATGAAAACTAAATCAAATTTTATTTTTGTAACAGGTGTAGGGTAATATATGGTCGGCCTCGCCCTACTATAATTTGTTACTTGTTTTAATTGTTATTTAATGCAATATATCTTTATTTGTATGTCTTATAAAAGAAGTATACAAATCTGCATCATAATGGCTTCTATAGTTGTGATAATTTTGGTAGAAATACTAGTATATTTACTATGCTAGTATATGAGTACTGAAGCTACATATATGTTTGTAACACCCGAAAATATTGATCCTACACCGTCCTTAAAGTACACCAATCAGATTCACTTCCTTAGTCAATTAATCTATGTCCGTCTGTCCGTCTGTGTGTCCGTGTAAACTTTGTGCGCACGCTACAGGTAGAAATTTTTGAGATAAGTTGATAAAATTTGTCACGTACGCCTCTTTTGGTTTAAGGACGAACGCTATAGAAATCGGTCCATTGTTTCACTTAGCACCCATACAACCGGACCCCCGAATACAACTTTTGATCTCATAATTATGTTAAATGTTTTAGTATTTCAACAAAACTGGCAAAGCTTAATTTTGTATAAGTCTAAATGATACTGCCGGTTTTCCTAATGATCGCGCCTCATTTGACCCTATCCCCCATACAAAGTCCCCATCAGATAATGTCTCGAATGTTAACAATTCACTTATAAACATTAGTATCACGATGAAATTAGGCACAAATGGAAAAACTTAGATTTATATATGTCTAAATGATACTGCCGATTTTCGTAATGAACGGGCCTTATATGAACCTATCCCCATACAAAGTCCCCTTCAGAAAATGACTTGAATGTTCACAATTCACTTATAAACTCTAGTATCACGATGAAATTTCTCACAAATAAGTTTTATATAAATATAAATCCCGACAATAAATTTTATAAAGACCGGCTCAATTTTTGCCTTAGCCTCCATACAACCAGACCTTCCGATTTGGGACTTTAAGCGTCAAATAAACTACTATCTTTCCAAAAATTGGCACAACTAAGTTTGATATAAATATAATACTGTCTATTTTCATAATGATCGGGCGTTATTTGACCCTAGAAGAAGAAAGCTTAGACCATTTCCTTTAAGAACTTTGTGGTTACTTAGTGAGATGCAAGGGGCTTATGTAAAGAAAAAAAGCAAAGTTTTTGAGTTAAAATGTTATTTTTATAGATATCACACAAAGTAACCACAAAGCTCTTGGTCTTTTGACCAATAGGTGAAAAGTTACACTCATTTTAATAAACCCCTTTATTACCAAAATGTCTAATTTTGATCGCCAGTTCTATACCAATAGAGGTGAAAATTTGTGTCTAATATTTGCACTATACTTACCATGGTGCAAATTTCATCCAAATCGATTTTTTGAGCTGGGCCACTTGACACGAAATTGACCATATGTTTATTTTAGGGCTTTGGTTGTATGAGTTCTTAGTTCAAAAAAAAAAAAAAAAAAAACGAGTACATGAAAAACTTAATAAAATTATCATGAAAATATAACTTACGCATAAGGTTTATATGGATAGCCATCCATCCAGGGCACACAGAGCTTAGTAGAACAGACTAACAAAGCTTTTTTCTCGACTAAGAAAGAATTTCACAAGGATGACAAAGTGATATATTCCCACTATCACCATTAATGTGTGTAATTGTCAAAGTACTGGGAATGTTCAAAAAGTAATACAATTCATAGAAATCCCTTTACTCATAGCTATCATAGGGTACCATATACATATATACATATACCTTCCTATTTATTTTAGTTTATATTTTAAATATGTATGTATCCCTTTGAATAAAAGCTCTTATGGAATTATAAATTTCAAAAGTATTTTTGTTTGAATAAATATTTAAATATGCAAACTAGAATACCACATACAAATATGCTTATTGTATTGTGTTTAGATTTTCAACAGTATTGTGATTCTACTTATATTTGTATCTGCATTTATATTGATACTATTAACAAGTGTGTTTATATAAAATATTACTTATTTTCGTCCATTTATATGTTTAAATCTACAATGGGGAGGAAAATTTAACTAAATTTTAGTTCACAAATTGGTATTTTTTAAAAATATATGAATAAAGTGTGTTAATAAAGTTTGAAGCTCTAAGAAAATTTAACCCAAAAAATATATTATTTAAAAAATTTTCGTTTATTTAATTTTTTTTTGCTCCTAACTGTTACTACTTATACATACATACAATGTGGACAGTTTTTTTTTCTGAAGTTTTTAATGTTGTACCAACTAAACTATAATTTTTTTCTGAAATATTTATGTGTACATACCCAGCAAAAACTAGGTAATTACTTTCAATTGTAATTACTTACCTAACAACATACTTTTCAATGTCTGCTACATATTGTCTGGATCACATAGAAGTAGTCTAATAATGTCTTACTAATAACATGTTATATAAATACTTTCTAATTCATTAGTTTTTTTCATGCGATTTAGAATGATTACTTTTTTTAATTACTTGTAAAAGTTTGTGGTAAGTACTTGCTTCCAATGACATCACCGTGTTAAAATGATGAGTTAAAATGCTATTGTGTAAGTAAATTTTAGCATTTTAACTCCTTACATGGTAGTGAAAGTTTTTACTGGGTATCTTTCTAATATTTTATTTTCCCTACATTAATTCAAAACAATTGAATTAAATACATTTGTACACACAATGCTCATAGTACCTAATTTAATCACAGTCGATCAATAATTGGTCCTAGCCCCCAAACTTTGAAAAATACATTTACTATCGATAAAAATTAATTTTAAAATTAGTTATATATAAATAATTCATTATAAGCCATATTTTCTGAAATTATTTAATTATTTATATCGGCGTAGGATATTTTACTGTCGGACTTGGCCGACTGCACTTTTACTTCTTTTTCATTTTATATAGGAGATTTATTGATAAGTTTTAGTTAAACATTATATAACTATCATGAAAAATAAATTAGAAAGAATTTACTATTTGTGATAACAACATCTGGTATGGTATTCTCAACAATATAAAATATTTACCACACATCATACATAACACATCAGAAGTGTGGCCCAAAATTGGAAATTCAGTTCTAAGAAATTATTCCTGTGTTGGATCAAAGAATATCTGCGATGTTAACCTTATTTCACGGCGGTACTTTTACAACAACTGGATGTCGATTTTTTTTATAGTTCTGCCGTTCTATGTCCTAAAACTTTGCTCAAGCACTAATCTCTTACTCACAGAAACATACTGTAACATGTCTGGTATCTGAATACAGTAAACCTCGAATATACCCTGATTTAACTGCCATACAACCCAGCATATTTCATATTTATCCGACATATTCCTTGAGAAAAACATTAAACACACTCATGGTATACAATTGGTTAAGGCCCGCATACCCCTACATCCATTCCGTATCAGGTAAGTGCCACAGTCACTCCATGCAGGGTATCTGCTGTCTCGGCAACAGTACCGAACTTATCCCGCGCGAGTTTGGGTTTAAACCACATTCACCCCGAAGCAACTTCTCCAATAACCGGGACAAAAGCTCAGAAACCTTTCATGGGGTAGCAGATTATATAACTCTCTGGTTCAACTCCGGTCAAATTATTCCAAGGAAAGATGGAGTTTATAGTCCCGGAAGACTAAAGATACTGGTACCACCTATTTTCACATCAAAATGAGAGAAGATCATGCCCGGGGCTACAGTGTGTGTTTATAACAGAGCAGCTACAACAAGTATGCAGCTGTGAGTTATTATTGGTATTATTTATCATGGGCTTTATAGGGACTTTTCGGTACTTTATGTCATTCAACTGACTAAACTTTTTGGGACTTTTTGTTCATTAATTGGTACTTTTTTAAACTTTTTTAAGCCTAAAAAAACATAGAAATAATCACGCAGCGTCCCGATTGTGTGAAAATCTTTAAAAGTGAACTTTTTGGTACTTTTTCATTTTCCAAAGGGTATAAAACATTCGGTACAGCCGAATATAGAACTCTTAGTTGTTTTCTTATAATTAAACGTGATTGAGATGCACATGAATAGCTTGAGCCTAGTATTTCCCAACAATCAAAAATGATTGATTTTATTATTCCATTAGTAACAAATCATATACTCACAAAAGTGTTTATATTCTGTGTCATTATTAAATTCTAAGACGATATAGCCATGTCCGTCCGTCCGTCTGTCTGTTGAAAGCACGATAGAGTCCGAACGAAAAGAGATAGAAGTTTGTTTGGTATTGAAAATGGGCAATATTGGTCCACAAGTTTCATATGAGCTAAAATCTCTCTAAAAATTTTATAAGGATCGGTCCATAATTGAACCTACTCCCCATATAAGGTCCCCTTCAGATTACGCTCATGACTGAATTGAAACATTTCGTTAATTCAAAAGAGCTCGGTCTATAATAATAAAATAGGGGAGTATTACTTTTACAGCATACAGTTTGATGTTGGGTATATGATATTCGGCACATCCGAATATGACACTCTCACTTGTTTAACGTCATTGTGATATATCTATTAAAGAGGTAAAACAGATTTCCATTTTATTCCAATTAGCTAAGCTTTCTTTTTTGACATTTTGTGGATATATTGGCGAATTATTCATTAGTGTTAAATAAATTGATATTTCCTGAATATTTTTTGTCATCTAGATTAATGAGTCAAAAAATTTAAACCGCACTTTCACTTTGCAAAAGTTGTCTCTTTTATATTCAATTTTCAGTATTCTAAATTTGCAGAATTTTATGGGATATATTTTTAGGCCATTGATTTTCAAAAAAAAAATCTCAACCACTTTTAAGTTGACATTTCACATATTATTCGCACTTGTTATATAGTAGCTCAACTAACTCAACTATATTTCCAAAACCACTTTAAGCCACTGACACAATATCATCGAGAATAGTATGAAGTGTTTTGTTTTGAAGTGTCATAAAATGGTGAATTGGAGAAAATACAAAAAAAAAAGAAGGATGACATTAAAAGGCTGCCAGCACAATAGAATCTAAAAGTGATGAATTGATTGACTGTCATAAACATTTAACAAACTTTTTCATAGTTTGATGTGATTGTTGCCGAAACCTTGTATGTATATGCAAAGTGGTGTTAATTTAAATCAAAAGAATTTTTAAAGTTTTCACTACTTGTGTAGGAATTGAAAATAGTTTTGCCATTAGTTTGTAAGAAGAATGAATTGTGGAGATATTTGTTATAGTGTTTTAGAAGATTTTTTTTTAATTAAATCATGTTTCCAAGTGCTTTTTAATATTTAATTATTTTATTTTTATTTATTGTAATATGCAGAATTTTCTTTTCATTGTAAACAAATTGTAATTTATTTAAAAGAATTTTAAATCAATAAACAAATTAAACTAAAAGCCTTACAATTTCTTTTAGGTCACAATGTAGCTCATACCACATTGTATGTATGTATGTATGTATGTATGTATGTATGTATGTATGTATGTATGTATGTATGTATGTATGTATGTATGTATGTATGTATGTATGTATGTATGTATGTATGTATGTATGTATGTATGTATGTATGTATGTATGTATGTTATGTATGTATGTATGTATGTATGTATGTATGTATGTATGTATGTATGTATGTATGTATGTATGTATGTATGTATGTATGTATGTATGTATGTATGTATGTATGTATGTATGTATGTATGTATGTATGTATGTATGTATGTATGTATGTATGTATGTATGTATGTATGTATGTATGTATGTATGTATGTATGTATGTATGTATGTATGTATGTATGTATGTATGTATGTATGTATGTATGTATGTATGTATGTATGTATGTATGTATGTATGTATGTATGTATGTATGTATGTATGTATGTATGTATGTATGTATGTATGTATGTATGTATGTATGTATGTATGTATGTATGTATGTATGTATGTATGTATGTATGTATGTATGTATGTATGTATGTATGTATGTATGTATGTATGTATGTATGTATGTATGTATGTATGTATGTATGTATGTATGTATGTATGTATGTATGTATGTATGTATGTATGTATGTATGTATGTATGTATGTATGTATGTATGTATGTATGTATGTATGTATGTATGTATGTATGTATGTATGTATGTGTATGTATGTATGTATGTATGTATGCATGTATGTATGTATGCATGTATGTATGTATGTATGTATGTATGTATGTATGTATGTATGGTTGGTTTCGATAATACATAGGATCTCTATGCGAATGAGTAATATTTAATTTTTACGAAATTAATTGTTACTCATACAACACCTGTATACACGTAACATTTGTTCAGAAAGCGTTTGCTTAGGCCAATGAACAGCTATGTAGGCAGTATTTCCAATTAATTTGATTTAATAGTTTAACGTTCATTTAACTACTTAAGTATTAATTTAAACTTGTTAACGGCAGCAAACTTTAATTGTATTTCACATTGACATAATATATCTGTTGTATCTTTTAAAAGATATATCTTTAATTTTTCCTCTCACTTTTGTTTTTCTTTATTTATTTGTTTTTACATTTTGTTTACAGCTTTCAGATAAAGTCACAAAAGCTCCAAAGAACAACAGCTCGTAACAACATCTTTATTCTTTTGTCCCTTTTCTTAAAGCAGAAAGTATGTTGTTGCATGCCGCTTTTTGTTCTTTCCTCTGTTATATATAGTGATAAAACTACATACAATGATGAAATGATAAAATTGTGAAAGATGTTAAAAAAGAAAGAAATTACAACAATAAACAAAAGGGGGAAAACAAAAAAAAGTAAGTCTTACATCATTTATACACTGACATAGTCACATACATACATAGATGGGAAATGCGTTTACAAGTACAGAGAAAAAAATGTGTTGTTGCTTATTGTTTTTCATTTACAATGCAACAATGGCGGGTGAAATTATAGAAGTTTCAGTAGCACTACAAACAAAATTTATTTACACTAAAGATTAACTTTTTGATAAGAAATTAATTCGTTTTCTGCCTTAACATCTGATCAATCTCTAGTTGTATCTGCTAGTATTCCTAAATAAACAAATTAACAAGTTTCAATAATTATCCCCACCCTAAAAAGTTGCTAGAATTTTAATCCAGATTTTTGTTTAGCAAAAATATGCATAAAAATAAAAGTTTTGTTGACCTTATTTTATTTTAAGTATTATATTCTTCATCTCTAGCGCAAACATAGACATTGGATAGAGAAGAAAGGGAAATGTAAAACTTTTCCGTAATAAAACATTAAATTTAAAAAAGTTTTCTTTACTGTAAATATTATTAAAGGAAATATTTTGTAAAGGATGTAAACTCTTTTATTGCTTTCCAAGGTTTACAAAAACTGTTTAGAAGTGGTCACTAGAAGGCGGTAAATTTCTATTAAATTTAAAAGCCACACATGACATTGAGTGTATTATTAAAGTTTATTTAAGGGAAAAACAAAAATAAATAAATACCTTATAGTGGATACAATATGAATCTTATCAAGTTTTAAATTCAATTATTTAGAAAAATTAACTAAATTCAGATAGATCATAAGAAAAGTTTTTCGTTTTTAACAAAACTTATATAATAGTATGGCCTCCGGTAGGTTAGAGGATAATATCTTTGAAGAAGTTTAGAATATTTGAAACCTTTTAAGAAATGTTCTCAGATCTATACATTCAGATTTTATATCATTTTAAGGTACCACCTTGAATTGTGTATATATATTTAGACAACAAACCAACTAATTATATTAAATAAAATGTTTTTAATACCAACTCTTTTTAATTGGTTTCTGTTGTGCGCAAACTATCGAATTTACTGGTTGTTTAGTCGTTAAAATTTCATTTTGTAAAAATCAAAAACACCCATAAACACAAAACTAATTTATAGCAATATCACCACAAATGTATTTCTTTTCATGAAATTTTAAACAAAAATTTCAATTCAGTTGTAAATTAAATAGCTAAATTTTCTAAAGCTAGTCCTAACCGTACTGAACTAATTACTTGTATTATTTGAAAAACTAAATATATTTTCTTCATATTTATAAGGTCACATTTTGAGATTTTACAATTTGAGATTTTACAATTATGTACTCGTAGATTAAAACTCAAATGGCAAAAAAAAAAAATAATAATAATAAAACAGTAAAACTCATTTAGTCTACTTGTTCAGAAAGCCATTATATTTAGTTTAAATATAGAAAATAGATTGGAAAAAACAAGAAAATAAACAGCTGCAAGGGACAAACTGCAAAATGTATGAGGGCCATAAATCATGATCTGTATTCATATTGAATCATTTCATTGTAATTAAGTTTTCTACTATCTAATAGCGTTTGTTAACCTTGCCGTTGTTACCATATGTTCCCAATGAACATTTTTCTTGTTCCAGTCTACAGATCAGGCTATGTCTGTAGATCATATATTCTAGTCTTTACACCTGACTATTTATCAGATATTTTAGTCTATAGCTTAGACTCTGATCTATTCTACAGACTATATAGATCTAGAATATAGACCAGATCTTAGTCTAGTCTATAGACCACACCTTAGTCTAGTCTTTAGACCAGACTAAAAGTCTAGTCTATAGACCAGACGCTTAGTTTAGTCTATAGACCAGACCCTTAGTCTAGTCTATAGACCCGACACTTAGTCTAGTCTATAGACCTTAGCCTAGCCTAGTCTAGTCTATAGACAAATCCCTTAATCTAGTCTATAGACCCTTAGTCTGGTCTGTAGATAAGACCCTTAGTCTATAGACCAAACTATTAGTCTTCTATAGACTAAACCCTTAGTCTAGTCTATAGATAAGACCCTTAATCTAGTCTATAGACCCTTAGTCTGGTCTATAGATAAGACCCTTAGTCTATAGACCAAACAATTAGTCTTCTATAGACTAGACCATTAGTCTAGTCTATAGATCAGACCTTAATCTATTCTACAGACCAGACCTTAATCTGGTCTATAGACCAGACCTTAGTCTAGTCTTTAGACCAGACCCTTAGTCTAGCCCAGGGGTCGGCAAACTACGGCTCGCGAGCCAAATGCGGCTCTTTGGATGTGGAGCTATGGCTCTTTAGTTTCATACGTATTTTTTTTTATTTTATAAAAAAAATATATACATATATTAAAATCTTTCTGAATAGATTAACGAGCAGTGTTTGTTAAAACTAACAAAACAATTCGCATACGTTTCTACAATATACACAACATTTCAACTTTGTTTAATCCTTCTGCATGTGAGACAACTAACAAATGAAAGTTTAGAGTCGTTTGTGAAACTTTAAACAACAAGTTATGATCCAAACTTTCTAAAGCTATACAAACCTATCTCTCCTATTGAATTTGTTCCATGTACAAGTTAGTATTGTAAGAAAATGTTTAATTCTTTAAATTTTTAGTTGAAAAGTTCCCTATAAACGATGGGGTATCATGAGCGCTCCTACGAAGTGCCATTAGATAAAATGTAAAACATGATCATACATTCCGAAATTTTCGTGTTTTTCGAATTAAAAAATATTTTTTGGAAATTGAAAATATAGTAATTAAATAATTACTTAATAATGTAGAGAGTTTGGACACAGTTACCCAGGAAAAACTTACATTGAAAAGTCGTGAGTTAAAAAGCTAATAAAACCTCTTTTCACTACTTCTTCATTAGCATTTTAAGTCATTATTTTAACACGGTGATGTCATTGGAGGCAAGTACTTCTACGCACGCTTACTAATAGGAAGTTAAAAAAGTACTTGCAATTTCTCTTACAAAACAGTTGTTGAGTAAGTTGTTTTGTTTTTTAATAATAAAAAGAGCCAGCTAGGATACGAACCAGGGACTTCGATTTTTTAGTCAAATGTTCTACACACTGCATAGCTATTTTATTGCGCATCAAATAATGGTTTTCACATCAAAATTAATTTTGTTTTATTTTTTGTAAAACACAATACTTAAAACGACAAAAAAAATGACAATGCCGAAAATAAAGTACTTCTATATCAGATTATAAGAAAGTTATTACTAGAATACTTCTAAGTAATGCAGACGGTAAGTAGTAGTCATTGAAAAGTAAGTGGTTATGGAAGTACAACCCATTACCGAATTTTTGGCTGGGTAAATACTAAAAACTTGTTCTATTTAAAAACTTCAGTATTTAAATATTGCGCGTTTTAGAAACGTTTTACAGTGTATTATGGACCGACACATCCTTACAAAATTTGGTAATGAGATTTTGGACCCTACTTGTTTGTGTTGATTTTCATCACTATACTTGTATTTTTCGTCGTTTTCGTGAACACTATATGGGTGGGTAGGGTCAATTCTGAATCCATCCTTATTAAATTTGGTATAGATATATTTGTTCCTATAAACTTGTTTATGACGAATTTCACCACTATGCTGGTATTATTAAGCATGTTATGAGCGTTGAAGTCATTTCCTGAAGAGGAATTTATATGGGGGTATGGTCAACAATGAACTGATCCTTACAAAATTTTGGAGAGAGATTTTCGTTCCTATAATACTTGTTTGTGTCGAATTGCGTCGCTATACTAATATGTATTATTAAATCAGTTATGAATGTTAAAGTTATTTTCCGAAGTAGACCTTTTTAAAGGGGATTTGTCAATTATGTTTTGTTTGTGTTGAATTTTGTCATGATATTGCTATTATTAAGACAGTTATGAACGTTAAAATCAAATTTGGAAGATAGATATTTGTTCTTATAAAACTTGTATATTTTGAATTTCGCTGCTATATTGCTACTGTTAAGTCAATTATGATCGTTAGTCATTTTCTGAAAATGACCTAATATTGGGGTTGGTAAAATATTTATCTCGATTGCCGCCAAAATAATATATTACTTTATACTGTATTAGCTGCGTCATCAATTTTCGTGATTTTTACATTTCCTGATATGTTTCCAAATGCCTTTTAAATGATAACACTGTCGCCCTACTCTAATAAACTTCTATATTTTTATATAACGAGTGCTTAAAAAATGCATTCGAATGACCCATATAAATTCAAAAAGTATTTGTAGTCAAAAATCTATATGTAAGATTCCTTGCAGAATGTCCTGTAGATAATTAAACCAAGTTTATGTTTTTGAAGTGAATTCATAAAGTATTTGTAAAGTTTTAATAAACAACAATTTTGTGGCTCTTTTAAAACATATGTTTTGTAAACTGTAATTTTTGGCTCTTCCGACTCAAAAGTTTGCCGACCCCTGGTCTAGCCTATAGACCCGGTACTTCGTCTAGTCTAGTCTATAGACAAGATCCTTAATCTAGTCTATAAACCCTTAGTTTGGTCTATAGATCAGACTTAGTCTATAGACCACACCATCAGTCTAGTCTATAGACCAGACTTTGATCTAGTCCATAGACCAGACTTTGATCTAGTCTATAGACCAGACTTTGATCTAGTCTATAGACCAGTCTTTGATCTAGTCTATAAACCACACCAGACTTCGGTCTAGTCTATAGAAAAAACTTTGGTTTAGTATAAAGACACGTCTATGATCTGGTCTATAGACCAGACTAAGGACTAACCTATAGATTAGGCTGTTCTTTATCCTAGAGATTAAACAATGATTTAATCTTCTGATCAGACTATGGCGTAGTGTGTATTCCATGATCTAACCTATAAATAAAACTAAGATCTAGTCTATCGACAATGTTGTGCAAGTTTCAGATTCACAAGTGGTTTTTCAAAAATCTGTTTAGATTCTCTGATAGAGGAAGTTAGAGTGATCTGAAAGTCACTAAATTCACAAGTAGTTTATAATTTACCTTTACATTATTTAAATTATTTAACACAAAATATTTAGAACAAATAAAGAATTTATAAAACTTTTCTATTTGTTTTAAACTGCTGACTTTCCAGCTGTACTAAACTACATTAATAATGAAAAATAATTATCTCTCATATTAGCATTTTAGCCACTCGGCCAATTGCCTAACGAAAAGTCAATGTGCTACTACATCATTATTTAACAATACATGAAATTCGAAAACATACATCCCTTAGGATACAGATATTTGATCAAACAGTTATTCAAACTATAAAATCCTTTGGGCAACACTATTGCACGCCACAGACTAATCGGTAGACAATTTTATGTGTTTGTATAAGGAAAATGGATAATAGGAAAACACGTTCCTTTGTAAATGCATACATATTTATGTACATTAGGGTGATTACTTTTTTTAGTTTTTGCAAGTAAACAATTTTATATTCGTATAATCAAAATATTACGAAACACAATTATACTTTTTCAAAAATTCCCGTAGGAATTGAAATTTGTTCTATATTTTATAGTTTTACCGGAAATTTGTTCATATATCCGATACTTATAGACCAATTGTACTGGTTTTAAATATAAAAATTTCCGAAAGCATACATATCTAATAGAATAATCAAAGATTTGGATGTCAAAGTTGTCTGGACAAAAAAAAATTATTCGCAAATACGATTACAGAGCGATAGGTAAAATTTTTGGCAGAATTTACTACTATCCCTAATGTACAAACATATTGCTACATTTGAGTGTTTAGTTTTCTGAGCCTGTAAACCATAGAAATCTTTTTTTAATTTCAAATGACCAACTATGAGGCAGACAAGAACATGTTAACGAACCGTAACTATTTTTCTACAAAAAAAGAAAAAAAAAACAAATTAAAAGAAATAGAAAATATTAAAGAAAAGGACCTGGACATGTGCATGAACATTAATAGCACTCTAGCAATTAGTTGTAAAACAAATAGAAGAACATGAGCAGATTTTAATTTATAACTTTTATTAAATTTTAACACAATTGTTACAAGTTGTATAAAAAATAAAAGTAAAATTAAATGTCACTAAAAATTAGGGAATTTTAGAAAAGAAGATGTTAGTAATAGAACATACATATAAGTACAATGTACATATACATATGTATGTACAATGTACATACATACAGATAAAGCTAAACTTTTTTAAACACATTATCGCTATTGTTATAAGCATGTGTTTATACTGATGCATGTAGTGCTTTAAAAATGTCTTTTGAAAAAGTTATCAAAAGTTTTTTTTTTCTTAAAAATAAATTTTCTATATCAAAATCTCCTGAGATCTTTTTTAAAGCAATTGTTCATAATAAAAAAAATTAACAGAATATCTAAAACTTTATTTCGTTTTTCTAAATAATATGTAGTGATACTGTTATAAATTATGAAAAAAAGCAAGTACTAACTCAAGAATTATTTAGATTTTGTTTTTGCAAACTTACTTAACTTAATATGTACATATGCGTGTAAGCACGTACATACATATATACATATGTACATACATATATTTGCATTTATATTTTCAACTTATTTACAAAGAAATGTAACACTTTTGAAATTTCTTAAAGTTTTTAGTTTTTATACACATCATCAAGAAAGATGGAGGTATACTTATTGTTTTAGTCAATCATTTCGTTACACATCAAAATATTGGCCGTTGAATCTCAAAATGATATAGATTCTAAAAGAATCCAGACGTGTACTTCTGCCTGCTGAAAGCGCGAAAGATTCCGAAAGGAAAGATCTAGCGACTTATATTTTATGCACTGGGATTGTTAAGTAATACATACACGTGTAAAAGGCCCCTTTAGAAACTTACTTTATATTGCATAGCATGCTTTAAGGCATTACACAGTGGGGCAGAATGGAAATTTTTTGGAAATAAATCTGGCATTTCTAAACGGCTGATCCGATCGGGATAAAATTTGGCGTGAGCGTAGCCAAGGAGTATTCGAGTTTAAGTTTTGAAGATGAACCCTGCAGATGCCCCAGGGACGGCGCTGTGGCGGCTCAAAGTAGGGTACCTACGACATGTAAAATTTTTAAACTCGTGCCTTTTTTTTGTTTTTCACCCAAATACAAAGATTTTTATACCCTACACCACTTTAGTGGGGAGGGTATATTGGGTTTGTGCTGATGTTTGTAACGCACAATAATATTGGTCCTATACCCACCTTAAAGTATACCAATCGGCTCAGAATCATTTTCTGGGTCGATTTAGCTATGTCCGTCCGTCTGTCCGTCCGTCTGTCCGTCCGTCTGTCCGTCCGTCCGTCCGTCCATGTAAACCTTGTAATCAAACTACAGGTCGTAATTTTGAAGATAATTCAATGAAATTTGGTACATGATCTTCTATTGTGCCAGGGACGAAGCCTATTGAAAATGGTTAAGATCGGTCCATTATTTCACCTAGCCCCCATACAACTGATCCCCCCAATAGGGCTTGTAATCCTTGTAATCAAACTACAGGTCACAATTTTGGAGATAATTCAACGAAACTTGGCACATGATCTTTTATGGTATCGTAGACAAAGCCTATTGAAAATGGTTAACATCGGTCCATTATTTCACCTAGCCCCCATACAACTGAACCCCTCGAATAGGGCGTTTAAAACTTGTAATCAAACTACAGGTCGCAATTTTGGAGATAATTCAATGAAATTTGGCACATGATCTTTTATGGTACCGTAGATGAAGCCTGTTGAAAATGGTTTACATCGGTCCATTATTTCACCTAGCCCCCATACAACTGAACCCCTCGAATAGGGCTTTTAAAACTTGTAATCAAACAACAGGTACAAAGCCGCAGAATAGGGCTTTTAAGTTCATAATTATGTTTAATATACTCATATCTCAACAAAAAGCTGCAATAACCAAGTTGTATACAAGACTTGATGACCCCCACGAATTCCATAAAAATAGGTTCTCATATGACCCTAGCCCCTATGAAAAGCCCCCATCAAAATTTCACTTAAATGTCCACAATTTTATTCAACAATAAACGGCTTAAGTATGTATATCTAAGGCAAGGTACAATTCAACTTAAATGCTTTATTATGGCAACTAAATCTCATTATATTTTTGTCAAAGGTGTAGGGTATTATATGGTCGGCCTCGCCCGACTATAATTTCTTACTTGTTATATTTTGTGAAAGCGCTCGACGAGATCTTGAAAAAACATGCTTGGACATACTACTTATCTCTTATAATATCCGAGTTATAGGCATTTAAAAATTTAGTGATACAAAATTTACCATACCTTGGTCCGCCTTTTTTTGAATACCGGGCGTAATTTTGGACCAAATGGACTAAATTTTTTTTGTTAGTTAGACAACAAAATTTCCAATAATATACAAAAAATTTCAGATCAATATCGTTTACAGATCCAAAAATATATATTTTTTAATTTAAAAATTCAAAAAATTTTAGATTTTTGGCGTTTTTTTGCCAAAAATGTGTCTTAACTCTTTTATTAATAAAATAAAATTTTTATTAAGAACATATCACAATTTTATAGTCTTCTAAAAGGTATCTTTACGCAGAACGCTTTGGCGTAAAAAACTTGTCCTATTTTTTGAAAATGTTGCCACTGCGTCCTTCCGAATATGACCTATTTTTTATCAAAACTTCAACTTTGGGCGACATGTTCTAAAATCCCAAAGCTGGGATCAGAAAACTGAAAGCAGTTTTGGAAACCTCAATATGTTTTCTATTTACTCCAAAAGTATTTTCCCAGCCCTGAAAGAAATGTGGACCCTATGGGCAAAAAAGTAAAAAATCACATTTTTGGGATTTTCATTCCTATTTTTGGGAATTGCGGGATGCCCTTTGACCTTTTCAATTTTTTTTTTTGCATATTCTTATTTGAAATGACAAATTTAACAAGCGTTGAAAATTTCATTGAGTTTTGTTCATAAATAAAGATTTTGTCATATATTACATATTTGTTTAATTTCTAAAACTATGATTTATATCAAAATTTTAATAGGATCGCAGATAGCTACAACAATTTAGTCCATATTTATCCCTTAATATCATTTTTTAGTTAGATATGGAAATTCTCGATTCTTTACAAAAACTTTCAAGCCAATATCTCAATTACATTCAAAAATATGTTCATTTAAACCAGTGTCCTTTAATTTCATCTTTTTCATATTTTAGTATTAAGTATGACAGCACATATTTAAATCTTATATTTACCTATTTTCTATTTGTTTGCTTATCCTTATAATGCTTATGCTTAAATTTTCAAAAATTTATAACTATTTTTTACCTAAATTTTTTCGACAGATCATTTCGTTCTGTTTCGTTTATGATCATGTAGGTAAAAATATACAGGTAATGATAATTTCGATTCATTCACTAATAAGAAATATCAATGACTGAATTACAGGTTATAGTAATATAGTCCTAAATGTTAATAGGTAGACAATTCGTAATTTTTTACTTTGGAATACCTGTATCGGAAATGATAAGAATTGGTATATAAGTAAACTTCTCAGATTTTAAGTACCATATTTAATAAATCTACAATGAAGATTACATTGAAGTACGAAGAGTTGTGTTCCGTTTTATGGAGTATATCTTCAAAAGGGCCAGAAAGAATTGAAGACATTTCAAATTATATAAAAACTACATATAGTAGAAAAGTAGACAAAACAGGCATACCAAAAATTGAAAACTTTTTAAAACCTTTTGATGTAAAAAGTAAGTCTGTGGATGGAAATCAAAAGAAATTTCGATTAAAATTTTGTAGTTGGATGGAAACTACTACGGAAATCTCAACTTACAACACATCAATAGGAGCGCCTTGCAAGTCATACGAAGACTTATGTTCAAGGTAAAAAAAAAGAGGGTCACACAAAAACTTTTTTCAATCTCAAATGAGGAAATTGCTGATACATTTAACGAAATGATGAAAAAGGAAAACCAACATATGGATGTCGTACATATTGCAACTATTCTTCCTAATGCATCACCAAAACGACTTAAGCGAATTGTGGAAAGTATACCAACTCCAACATCATAATCAAATTTTACTGAAGAGGAAGCAATAGCGCTTATGTTGGAACTGGGTCTCAGTCGAAATAAGTACCAAATATTAAGGAAAGCTCTGCATGAAAAAGGACATAATATATTACCATCATACAAGGCGATCCAGGAAAAAAAAAACAAATTATCCTACTAAATCAACAAAAAATAATGAAGAATTGAAAGAACTGAGAGCTGCGGAAAAAAGCAGAATCCAAGAAGAATTTAAAGTTCAGATGGGATTAAACATCGACAAACCACTTTCAAGTTGCGGTAGTACAAATGACGGTAATACGTCGAGAAGGTTTTTTCGTGATTTTGAAATTACTTCAAAAATAACTGGAATCGACAAGGAGTTGCTTCGAAGAGTTAAAACTATTTTAATGGCACTGAATAGTAAACATAAAATTAATGAAAATCGATTTGGGGAATACACATCTGAAATTTCTAAATTACTTGTATCTCTGTATCCATGGAGGGAACTAACACCAACAGTACACAAAGTATTGTGTCATGGTCAAATAATAATTGAATCGAATATTCTTCCACTTGGAGAGTTAACAGAAGAAGCCCAGGAAGCGAGGAATCGAGATTTTAAGCATTTTCAACTATTCAGCTCAAGAAAATGCTCCAGGCAATCACAGAATGAAGATATTTTTAATAGTTTACTTCTATCTTCTGATCCTGTTCTTTCAACTATGCGAAAAAGATGGATTTGTTATGAAACTCTATCATCTCAAAACAAGGAAGATTTAAAGGACTTATATTACCTTCTGGATATGTATACCGATATGACAGATTATTTTATAGAAAATAAGTAGTGTTAGGAATTAACTATATAAGTAGGTTGTAAGAATTAATTGTATTATGTTTAAGATAAACAGTTCAAATAAAAAAAGCTATTATACTAACGGATGATATTGTATTAAATTGTGTTTTATATTTCGGTGGGCGGGAAAGGTAATTTGTGTGGGGTGATTTAGGTGTTGTTGTGCGTGGCTCATAATAAAATTATAATTTTTTTTATTTTATATACAATATTATAATAAAATAATTAACTAAATAATTTTTAAAAATTGTCCAAATATTTTATTCAACACCAAATGTATGTTCTGTCATACTTAATACTAAAATATGAAAAAGATGAAATTAAAGGACACTGGTTTAAATGAACATATTTTTGAATGTAATTGAGATATTGGCTTGAAAGTTTTTGTAAAGAATCGAGAATTTCCATATCTAACTAAAAAATGATATTAAGGGATAAATATGGACTAAATTGTTGTAGCTATCTGCGATCCTATTAAAATTTTGATATAAATCATAGTTTTAGAAATTAAACAAATATGTAATATATGACAAAATCTTTATTTATGAACAAAACTCAATGAAATTTTCAACGCTTGTTAAATTTGTCATTTCAAATAAGAATATGCAAAAAAAAAAATTGAAAAGGTCAAAGGGCATCCCGCAATTCCCAAAAATAGGAATGAAAATCCCAAAAATGTGATTTTTTACTTTTTTGCCCATAGGGTCCACATTTCTTTCAGGGCTGGGAAAATACTTTTGGAGTAAATAGAAAACATATTGAGGTTTCCAAAACTGCTTTCAGTTTTCTGATCCCAGCTTTGGGATTTTAGAACATGTCGCCCAAAGTTGAAGTTTTGATAAAAAATAGGTCATATTCGGAAGGACGCAGTGGCAACATTTTCAAAAAATAGGACAAGTTTTTTACGCCAAAGCGTTCTGCGTAAAGATACCTTTTAGAAAACTATAAAATTGTGATATGTTCTTAATAAAAATTTTATTTTATTAATAAAAGAGTTAAGACACATTTTTGGCAAAAAAACGCCAAAAATCTAAAATTTTTTGAATTTTTAAATTAAAAAATATATATTTTTGGATCTGTAAACGATATTGATCTGAAATTTTTTGTATATTATTGGAAATTTTGTTGTCTAACTAACAAAAAAAATTTAGTCCATTTGGTCCAAAATTACGCCCGGTATTCAAAAAAAGGCGGACCAAGGTATGGTAAATTTTGTATCACTAAATTTTTAAATGCCTATAACTCGGATATTATAAGAGATAAGTAGTATGTCCAAGCATGTTTTTTCAAGATCTCGTCGAGCGCTTTCACAAAATATAAAAATCTTTGTATTTGGGTGAAAAACAAAAAAATGGCACGAGTTTAAAAATTTTACATGTCGTAGGTACCCTACTTTGAGACGCCACAGCGCCGTCCCTGGGGCATCTGCAGGGTTCATCTTCAAAACTTAAATTCGAATACTCCTTGGCTACGCTCACGCCAAATTTTATCCCGATCGGATCAGCGGTTTAGAAATGCCAGATTTATTTCCAAAAAATTTCCATTCTGCCCCACTGTGGCATTAGTAAAATGCATGAAATACTTAATATTAAGAAAATATTAAATTTGATATTAAATTCAATTATAGGCGGAGGGTATTAAAGATTCGGCATAGCCGAGTGTAATATTCTAACTTTTTTAGTTTTAGTTATATCATACAAACTAGTATGAATTTCTAATCAGCATAAGCAGTGAACACTTTTTTGAAGAAAACTACTTGCTATTTTGTTTTGCTCTTAGAAACTTTTATGTTAAGAAAATAGACATTTGCAATTTATGTAACATACATACTTAGGGTAAATACAAACGAAACTTGTTGAAATCTTAAATGTTTGTAAAATATTTTTGTAGTAATTTAATAATATGGAAAATGTTTGCTAATATGTTTTTTTTTTTTTTTTTTTTATATAGTTTCTTTATTTATTTGCAATCTATCTATTCAAGATAATAAGCAAATTTGGTAGTGTAAAATAACAGGAGTTAGGCAGTTCCAACGAACTACATAACTTTATACAATAAAAATAGTTAACATTAATTTACATATGTACAAGATATTCAGATTAGCATCTAAATGGTAAATCTAATATGTGTGCTCGTTTCAGTCTTCGGATTTCAATGCTGTCATCTAAGAGTGCAACAGCAAGAGGATTTGTATGGTAACTTAATCTTTGAAGGTAGCTTTCACTAAGTCTTTGAATTTCTTCTTTTACGGAGCGCATATTTAAATCTCTACGTATACATTTGTTTGATATAAACCACGGCGCAGAAGTAATTAGTCTAAGTGTTTTGGATTGGTATCTTTCCAGAATATCGATGTTCGATTTACTTGCTGTTCCCCATAACATAATTCCGTAGGTCCAGACTGGTTTTAGGATAGCTTTATAGATTGTTAGTTTGTTATTTAAGTTTAATTCTGATTTAGGTCCCAGTAACCAATACAATTTCCGAATTTTTAACTTTAAATTAGTATGTTTACATTTAATATGTTGTTTCCATGTTAATCTTCTATCTAAGGTCATTCCCAAATATTTTACTGTATTTTCTTTTGGTATTTGTTCTCCATATATATTTACACTTGGACAGTCTCCTCTTCTAAGTGCAAATGTTATGTGTTTGGATTTCTCAGAGTTAACTTTAATATTCCACCTAGTTAACCACTTTTCGAGATGGTTGATATAATTTTGGATAAGTAGCGAAGCTTCTGTTGAAGATTGGCTTGTTGCAGCTATTGCTGTGTCGTCTGCATATGTTGCTACCACCACGTCATCTGTAATCGGAATATCTGCAGTAAAAATTGTATATAATACTGGGCCTAGTACGCTGCCCTGTGGTATACCTGCTTCGATTTCATTTATACTTGACCTTTCATCTTTACATTTAACGTAAAAATGTCTTTGAGAGAGATAGCTTTTAAAAAATAGATAGAATGGAGCTGGTAGAACTTTCTTTATTTTAAAAAGTAATCCATCGTGCCATACTTTATCGAATGCTTGTTGAATATCAAGAAAAATCGCAGAACAATATCGTTTGTTTTCAAAGGCGTCGGTGATTACATTCACGATTCTATGACATTGTTCAGGGGTTCCGTGTTTATGTCGGAACCCAAATTGATGATCTGGGATTATATTTTTTCTCTCTAGAACTGGCAACAATCTTCTCAGAAATATTTTTTCAAATATTTTGGAAAATATTGCAAGTAAACTTATGGGTCTGTACGATGTTAGCATATTTTCAGGTTTATTGGGCTTTGAAATCATAATTATTTCAGCGCATTTCCATTGTGATGGGAAGTGGTCCAATCTCAAAATGGAATTGAATATTAATGTTAAAAATATTATACTTTTTCGAGTTAATTTATTTACAACGTTTGCAGTAATCAGGTCGTATCCAGGTGATTTGTTTTTATTTAGCTTTTGTATTTCCGACTTTACTTCATTCGGAGTGAAGTGTTTTATGGGCAGGTCCATTTGACATGGAACATCTAAAAATTCACTTATTTCGTTGTGTTCTTCGATACTATTAATCTTATAAGGTTTAAAAATATTTGATAGATAAAGAGCAAATGCTTCTGATGTGCTTTTATCTGTTTTGCACCAACTGCCATCTGTGTTCTTGATCATTGTTTTACGTTTTGTTGGCCTCTTTAAGAACTTAGTAGATTTCCACAGAAGATGTTCGTCATATTTTGAGTTGTTGATTTTGTCGATTAATTCTGCAGTAGCATTGTTTTTTTGTTCATATAGTAATTTTTTCAGGTCTTTACATGCTTTGTTAAACAGTCTCTTGTCCAAGGGATTTCTACTTATTTTCCAAATTCTACGTAGTCTTCTTTTTTCTCTTATAGACTGTCTTATTTCTGTTGATACTTGCATACGATTCGTTTGAACTCTAGGATTGGTATGTGTTGCAAAATTAGCAGCTTCATGGATGAGATTCGTAAAATGTTCTACTGCATCATCTATTTCTCTATCGGTTTTTAATCGCGTATTTAAATTAATGTTCTGATCAAGCCAGCGTTGGAATGATTGAATGTTAGTTTGTGATGTTATTATGTTGTTATCAAAGGACCTTAAATTTACATTTGTATTATAATTGATAAGTAAAGGAGAATGATCGGAGCTTAGGTCATCAAGATCTTTTATTTCCAATTGATTGCTTGGTATCCCTGAATAGACAGCAAAATCCAACAAGTCCGGAAGTTTTCGTGGGTCTGATGGCCAATATGTAGGGGATCCAGAGGACAGTACTGAATAGTTATTATTTCTTAAACATTTATACAATTCTTTTCCCTTTGGATTTGAAAGTCGTGATCCCCACCATGGATGCTTAGCGTTAAAATCACCTCCAACAATAAATCTTTGACCCAGTGTACCAAAAAACCGATTATAATCTAAACATGTTACAGTATGTCGCGGAGGAAAATATATTGAGCTAATAATAATATCATAATTATTACACTTTACTTTAATATTAGTTGCTTGCAGGAAGTTTTCTTTAATTTCACTCAATATATCATATTTTATTGAGGATTTTATTAGGATGCACGAACCTGCGTGTGCACGATTATCTGGATGGTTTGTGTTAACTAATTCATATCCTCTAATATGAAAATAAGTTCTGCTCGTAAAATGAGTTTCTGAAACTAAAAGTATATCGATATAGTTGTTATTAAGGAAGATTTCTATTTCTCGGATATGGTTGGAAAGTCCGTTTGCATTCCATATTGCTATACGTAGATTTAATTGCATAGTTTCGTTAAAAGTGTAGACATCATGTTTAATAGAGTGGTGGTAGTTTCAATCTGTTTTTCCATTAGTGCTTCTATTCTTTGGAAAGAAGTAGATAGATTTTCGTATTGATTGCTGTTATTTTTAACAGCTTGAGAATAAGAGTATTGATATGTGTTATGATTGTGATCATTGTAACTACTATTTATTCCATGATTACCATTAATATTTGGAAAATTTTGAGAATTAATGTTAAATTCTGGTTCTTGATCAGTATAATAGTTATTATTACGTTTTTTAATAAAATTTCTTTTCTTTAGGAGTTCCTTGTAAATTGTACATCCTCTATAGTTAGCAGTGTGTGCTTGTAAACAATTAGAGCATTGTGGGGGAGTATTTTCATCTTTTTTGCATTCAATTGTATGGTGATTTAAGCCGCATTTGACGCATTTAAATATCTTTCTACAATATGTTTTAGTGTGGCCAAATTGTTGGCATCTATAACATTGTACGATGTCATTGTTTTTCAGGGGTGGTTCAATTTTAACCATTGCATTAAAAAGAGATTTTATGTCATATATGTTTTTATTATTAGTATCTGGCTCCAGATCAACAAAGAAAATTGAAAGCGGGTTTTTCGTTATTCTGCTTTTAACATTTGCAATATTTCTTACTTTATGTCCTAAATTCTCTATTTCCTTTTGGAGCAAATCGGTTGGTGTTGAAAAATGCAGGTTTTTAACTACTACTCTATAAGCTCTTTCCTGTTTTAATTGGTATGTGTGGAACTTTATTTTTTTTTGATCAAGATACTTTACTAAAAGTCTATATGAATCGACGGATTTTACCATTAATCGAATTTGGCCGTCTTTTAAAGATTTATATGTAAAATCTTCTGATTTGATTACCTTTAAAAAATTGTTTATCATACTTTTAATGTCTGCAACGTCGGGAATGAATATTGGAGGTGGTTTTGGTACAGAATCGTGGTTGTTGTTTTGATCATCATCATCATTATTATCATTATCATCATCATTATTATTATTTGTAAGTAATTTAAACATATTACCACTGGTGCATGGATCATTTGTTGTTGCTATTCGTTTGCGTTGAATTTTTGGCGATTCTGTATTAGGTCTTTTTCTTGTATTGACTACCTGCCAGTTGTCAGTGTCACTAGAATCAGTTTCTTCGCTATCACTGCCCATACTGCAAGCAGTGATAAGCTATATTGTTGTTTTTTTTTTTTTTTGTTTACACTGTTTTGTTTGTTTATTAAAGAATTTACAAAAGAATTTACTTTTGTTGTTGATTTTTACACACAAGTATGCAAAATAATTGTTTTTGAATAACTAAATTGTTTTTGATATTTTTTTTTTTTATTTGAAGAAAGGTTTAACACAATATATGTATGTACGTCTACACTATGTCACGGTCAAAGAAAGACTGCGTTTGCTAATATGTAGTTAGAAAAATTTTAAATGTGGTTACAGTATATGGAACTATTGGTGGTCTCCGGTGTATTAGTGGGTAGGGTTCTAGCCTGGTAGACCGAAGGTGGGGAGTTCGATAACTAACTAACTACTAACTAACTAACTAACTAACTAACTAACTACTAACTAACTAACTAACTAACTAACTACTAACTAACTAACTAACTACTAACTAACTAACTAACTACTAACTAACTAACTAACTAACTAACTAACTAACTAACTACCTAACTAAACTAACTAACTAACTACTAACTAACTAACTTAACTACTAACTAACTAACTAACTAAACTACTAACTAACTAACTAACTACTAACTACTAACTAACTAACTAACTAACTAACTACTAACTAACTAAACTAACTAACTACTACTAACTAACTAACAACTAACTACTACTAACTACCTAACTAACTAACTAACTACTAACTAACTAACTAACTACTAACTAACTACTAACTAACTAACTAACTACTAACTAACTACTACTAACTAACTACTAACTAACTAACTAACTAACTAACTAACTAACTACTAACTAACTAACTAACTAACTAACTAACTAACTAACTAACTAACTAACTAACTAACTACTAACTAACTAACTAACTAACTACTAACTAACTAACTAACTAACTAACTAACTAACTAACTACCTAACTACTAACTACTAACTAACTAACTAACTAACTAACTAACTAACTAACTACTAACTAACTAACTAACTAACTAACTAACTACTAACTAACTACTAACTACTAACTAACTAACTAACTAACTACTAACTAACTAACTAACTAACTAACTAAACTACTAACTAACTAACTAACTAACTAACTAACTAACTAACTAACTAACTAACTAACTAACTAACTAACTACTAACTAACTACTAACTAACTAACTAACTACTAACTAACTAACTAACTACTAACTAACTAACTACGAACTAACTAACTAACTAAATAACTAAACTAACTAACTAACTAACTACTAACTAACTAACTAAACTAACTACTACTAACTAACTAACTAACTAACTACTAACTAACTAACTAACTAACTAACTAACTAACTAACTAAAACTAACTAAATAACTAACTAACTAACTAACAACTAACTAACTAACTAACTAACTAAAACTAACTAACTAACTACTAACTAACTAACTAAATAACTAACTAACTAACTAACTAACTTACTTACTAACTATGTGCCACTTTTTAGCTCCTTCAGAGTATTCCTATCATTCTTTCAACAGCATTTCTTAATTGTTAAGAGATTTAAACAATTTTTCTCGACATGTTCTATTTTGTTCTTTACTTAACAATACCTCCATTGAAATAACTGTTTGGTTTTTTTTTTTTTTTTTTGCTTTTAATTTAAATACATATGTACGTACTACATAAAAAATGTTTACGCATAAATTGAACATTTGTTCTTTTTTTGCAAAACAAAAAAAACAATATCTTTTGCCTACAGATGTGCATTTTAAAATATTTGTTTTACTGAACTATATAGAAATTGTTGTTAAATGTTAAAAAAAATATAAAATTACATACATATGCATACATTTCTTTAGTATAAAATGGCAAAAGAAAAGTTTGATTTTAGTGTTTCAATATCAAACTTCTTAAATTTGAAAACCGAAATCTTGTTCAAAAAACAGCATACGGTAATAAAGCACATTTAAAATAAATAAGAAAGTGTTGTTTGCCAATCCTGACTAACTAATATCCTACATCGATATAAAGTTATTTTTTGAAAGGACATACCATCATAGGGGGAGCAATTGCTGTTGCTTATTTTGAGTTTTATATGAACCCTGAACCTCTTATGTCGGTATGGGATTTAAGTGAAATAACACATCGATTTCAGTATGCGTACATTAAGGCATTAACTCAGTATACTATGCCTACTACATATAATGGTGTAGAATATAACAATTCACTCCAAGTTGAGAAGGCGTAAAATTATGTTTGATCATAAATTATAAATGTTTGTATATGATTTGCATTGTGGTAGAGAGAACAGTGACTGATGGTGGGAAAAAGGAGAATTAATCATTTCATGAAATTATAATTTGGAAACATTCATGTATGAGAGATACATATTCGCAAGCAAAATATTATTCAATTGTATAAGTATTAGGGTAGGCCCTTTTTAAATTTACATAAAACTTTATAGTGTTGGAGCTTTATGTTGAAATTAATAAAATAAATCATATTATTTGAATATCATTTGATTCAGATTATTTTTAAAATATGTCTGGAAAATTATCTTCTAATTTGATAATATCTAATATAAGACTTTTCTTTAATGTACCAAGACAGTAATTTCAAAATTAGTACGATACGGCGAATGCCAAACCGTAATTTATAATTTTCTTATACAATTTTAATGAATTAACAAGTTAGAAATTATAGTCGGGCGTGACCGACCATATGATACCCTACACCAATTGCGAATATTAAATGTGATTAATTGCAATAATGAAGCATTTCTTATATAGGTTCCAAATAATGTCTGTTCATGTTCGGTTGTATACTGACTAGGAAAAATAGAAGACCGATTTCAATCATTTTCAACAGCCATCGTCATTGGATCCAGAGAATAGTATGTGACACATTTTAACAAATTATATTCAAAATTGCTAGCTGTTGCGTGCACACAAGGTTTACACGGTCACAAAGACGGACATAGCTTAATAAGGACAAATATTTTTGAGTGTTACAAACATCACCGACACATTGTGCCGACTTTTGGATAGATAGTAGTATATTAGACGTAGTTAAAAGATAAACGACCGAAATCGGAAGGTCCGGATGTATGGAGGCTAAGGCAGAAATTGAGCCGATTCTTATAAAATGTATTATTGGGAATTATCTATATACATATATAAAAATGAATGTGTGTTTGTTTGTATGTTTATATGTTTGTATGTTTGTGTGTTTATATGTTTGTAAACCGATTTTCTTCAAATTTTCACAGCACAATCGTATGTCTGGCAATAGGCTACTTTTTATTTCCGATCATGGCGAAAAATGACATTGTTATTTATAATTACATATCAAACTTAGTTGTGCCAAATTTTGGGAAGATAGTAGTATATTTATCGTAGTTATGAGCTAAGAGGCAAAAATTGGTCCGATCCTTATAAAATTTAATGTCGACATTTTATATAAAATGTTTATATAAAATCTATTTATGGTAAATTTCATATTGATACTAGTGTTTATAAGTGAATTGTGGACATTTAAGTCATTTCCTGAAGGGGATTTTGTATGGGGGATAGGGTCAAATAATGCCCGATCATTATAAAAATCGACAGTGTTATTTATAATTATATCCAACTTAGTTGTGCCGATTTTTGGAGAGATAGTAGTATATTTAACAAAGTTATGAGCTAAAAGGTCCAAATCGGAAGGTCCGCTTATATGGGGGCTAGAGTAAAACTTGGTCCGATCCCTATAAAATTTATTGTTGGGAATTATGTTTATATAAAACTAATTTGTGCCAAATTTCATCGTGATACTACTGTTTATAAGTGAATTGTGGACATTCAAATCATTTTCTGAGGGGGACTTTGTATGGGGGCTAGGGTCAAATAATGCCCGATCTTTACGAAAATCACTAGAATTATTAAGATATATATAAAACTAAACTTTTCCAATTTTTGTGGAGATAGCAGATCATTTAACATAATTATGAGGTTAAAAGCCCTATTCGGGGGGTCCGGTTGTATGGGGGCTAGGTGAAATAATGGACCGATTTCAACCATTTTCAATAGCGTTCGTCCTCGGATCAAGAAAAGTGCATGTTCCAAATTTCATCAAAGTATCTCAAAAATTGCGACCTGTAGAGTGCGCACAAGGTTTACATGGACACACAGACAGACGGACGGACGGACAGACGGACATAGCTTAATCGACTCAGGAAGTGATTCTGAGTCGATTGGTATACTTTAAGGTGGGTGTAGGACCAATATTTTTGGGTGTTACAAACATCAGCACAAACGCATAATACCCTCCCCACTATAGTGGTGTAGGGTATAAATATATAATACCCCCACAGCATACAAATACATAAACATACATACATACATGTATGTATGTATGTCTATGTCATCTAACAACCACTTATTATACGCTTATTTAACTTCCGGAAACTTAAGTTCAAGTGATATTCTTACATAATAATCCTCTAATTGTTGTTATAATACATTATTAAACCACCTCCGCTATGAGTAATTTACTATACATACCCAACCTTATGTAAAGGAATACCGCTTAGGCACACCTTCCTCTTAAATAGCTACATACATATGAATATGCAAATTTATTAGTATGTGTGTTTGTTTGTCTTACAGGATACTCTCTTGCCACAACAAATCCTCTTGTAATAACACAACGCCCTATATTGTCTACAGTTGTTGCTTGTGTTAATGGTGAGTAGACCAACAACTGTATATGATATTATTGATTGTTAACGAATTGTTAGAGTGAGAGTTCCCTTAATGGTTTCGATACCATAACTTCGATTCTTTATCCATTAGAGGTTTCTTAATTGGAAATTGGACTAGAAATTATAATGCAAACTCAATACAGTGCACTGAGGCGTTAAGAAACATTTTATGTCATTAGCAGTACTAACTAATAAGTTTTGAAATTTGCAACATCAGCCCTGGACACTTAGGTTTACAAATGCTGTGGTTTAATTAGGGCAGCGTAATTGTATTAATGAATGTTTAGTAGTTGACTTTTATGAACGTTATATAGGAAGATAATTAAATTTAATGAATAAAAAACACTTTTCATGCCAAAAAATTTATTTATTTAGCATGTGGACAGATAAAATATTTTTAATTCTAATCAATTAGATTCTATGACGTTCTAGCCATGTCCTTCCGTCGGTCTGTCTGTTGAAAACACTATAGAGTCCAAATGGAAGTAGCCAGCGAGCTCAAATTTTAGTTGATGCAGTTTGTTTAGTATTAAAAATGGGCAATATCGATTTACGATTTCGTCTAGCTCCCATATAATTTTTTTAACGGTGGAATTCGCCATAAGCATGTCTTTAATAACATAATTTCTGCAGAAATCAAAATGATAAATAAATATAGAACCATAAATAGGGCCACCTTCCTAAATTAATGTTAATTTTGTTAATTAATGATTTATTGATATTACAAATATTAAGTATACGCCTAATTAAGTGAAAAATTTGAAATATTTTCTTTACGTGTTAGAAAGACGAATATTAATACCCTACACCACTATAGTGGGCAGGGTATTATGCGTTTGTGCTGATGTTTGTAACACCCAAAAATATTGGTCATGCACCCACCTTAAAGTATAACAATCGGCTCAGAATTACTTCCTGAGTCGATTAAGCTATGTCCGTCCGTCCGTCCGTCTGTCTATTAGTCTGTGTGTATATGTAAACCTTTTGCGCACTCTACAGGTCGCAATTTTTGAGATAGTTTGATGAAATTTGGAACGTGCGCTTCTTTTGGTCCAAACGCTATTGAAAATGGTTGAAATCGGTGCATTGTTTCACCCAGCCCCCATACAATCAAACCCCCCGAATAGGGCTTTTGACCTCATAATTATGTTAAATGATCTACTATCTCTACAAAAATTGGCAAAATTTAGTTTTATATATGTCTTAATAATTCTAGTGATTTTCGTAAAAACAGGGCATTATTTGACACTAGCCCCCATACAAAGTCCCCTTCAGAAAATGACTTGAATATCCACAATTCACTTATAAACACTAGTATCACGATGAAATTTGGCACAAATAAGTTTTATACAAACATTAATCCTGACAATAAATTTTATAAGGATAGGCCCAAGTTTTGTCCTAGCCCCCATATAACCGAACCTTTCGATTTGGGCCTTTTAGCTTATAACTATGTCATATATACTACTATCTCTCCAAAAATCGGCACAACAAAGTTTAATATAATTATAAATAACACTGTCGATACTGATCGAGAATAACACTGTCAATTTTCGTCATGATCGGGCCTCTGTTGACCGTAACCCCCATAAAAAGTCCCCTTCAGAAAATGAGTTGAATTACCATAATTCACTTATCCCGACATTAAATTTTATAAGAATCGGACCAATTTTTGCCCTAGCCCCTATACAACCGGACTATCCTCAATCTTTCTAAAAATCGGTATAATTATAAGTTTTATATAAATATAATTCCCAATAATAAATTTTATAAGGATCGGCTCAATTTCTGCCCTAGCCTTCCGATTTGGGCCTTTTATCTTTTAACTACATTTAATATACTACTATCTATCCAAAAGTCGGCACACTGTGCTGATGTTTGTCAAAATCACTTTCTGCTTCGGTTAAGCTATGTCCGCTTTGTGACCGTGTAAACCTTGTGTGCACGCAACAGCTAGCAATTTTGAATATAATTTGTTAAAATGGGTTCATACTATTCTCTGGATCCAATGACGAAGGCAGTTGAAAATGATTGAAATCGCGCTTTTATTTCTCCTAGTCAGCATACAACCATACACGAACAGACATTATTTTGAACCTATATAAGATTCAACAAATTATTGAAATGAATCACATTTAATATTCGCAATTGGTGTAGGGTATCATATGGTCGGCCACGCTCGACTATAATTTCTTACTTGTTTTAGGTTTCTTTTTGCAATTTTGAACTTGAAGTTGTTTTTTTTTTTTTTTAATTTTATACTTTGATATTGCCTTTTAGGGTTAGTTATATCTTCATCTTCCACTTAGTCTATATATAAGACTAGGCTGCAGCCTATACATTGCATTAGCATCTAGGCTATAGATAATACTACAGTGTAAGCTAACGATTAGGATAAAATTTACAAGGCACTATATATATGTACGTTGTCTACCGAATTTTATTAAAAGTATTTTTTTAATTATTAACTATAAAATATAAATTTTTAAAATGCCAAAATTCAGTCGCTATTTTATTTAATATAAAGTGAAACAAAAACATAAATTATTTAAAAATTATTTATTGGAAACAAACAATAACAATAAATTTTTAAATTGCATAATAAATGTAAATTACAAACTAAATAGGCTGCATTGTATTCATATATTGATTTTCTATTATAAATACACAGTTATTTTATATAAAAATTCTATTGTTTATTTTCTATTAGACTCTGGTAGCCATTTAAACTGTACACTATAAATATTTATTTTATTTTAATTTTTATAGTTAACTACATTTTATTGGAAATTATTTTCTGACCCAACAACGGATACATGGCAATTAGTAGTAAATGTAAGTGTAAAGTATTTATTATAGTAGTTAATAACAAAAACAATATATGTAAATAGTTAGTTGAGAGCTATTGTTAGTTTTTATTCCTGGAATAAACAATGTTTTTGTGTTTATAATTAAAAACGCACATCGTATAAATTAACCTAAATAAATATTTTCTGAAATTTACTAAAGCAAATATTTCTCGAAATAATAAATAAACATGCGGTAATTTAAAATAGACATTTAACGAAATAAATTTAAATTATATTTACCTATGTGTGAGTTTGACAAAGAAGTACTTATATTAAAGTAATAATAACAGTGGACAGTAATGGAAAATTAAATGTGAAACAATTTATAGGACTATATTCGGCTATGTTGAATCTTAAATACCCTCCAAATGTAAGCTACTTTTTATTAGTAAATGTATGTATTTGTATAGCCACCATTCAAAAAAGGTATACTTATTATGTCAATCCATTTTTAACACATCGAAAAATTGCTCATAGATCCACAAAAGTATACGTATTCCATGACGATCTAGCCATTTCCATCCATCTGCCTGTTGAAATCACGATAGGGGCCACACAGGAGAAGACAGTTGAAATTTTTCATAAATTGTATCTATTGATAAGGTTAGTTTTGATATTGAAAATGTGCAATATCGATGCACGTTTTCGCCTAGCCCTCATGCAAGTGGCCCGTCAAAAACAGTCATAACTTCTATACAAATACGAGTTTAGCGATGAAATTCAACAGAGCCAAAATCTCTCTACAAAATGTTATGAGGATCTGCCCACAAATGACCCAATCCCCATATAAGATCCCTTTCGAAAAATGACTTTTGCTATTATTACTAGCTTAAAAATACGAGTATAGCGATGAAATTTGCTGCCAATAAGATTTGTACGAGGTAAAATCTCTCAGATGTAATAAGGATCGTCCACGAATTTGTGCTGATATTTGTAACAACAAAAAAGATAAAAAAATGTCACTATCACTAACTGATTCGATTAAGCTATGCCCGCGTATTATGATGAAATGTAGCATAGTTAGATAGTTGAATAGTAGTTAGTTAGTTAGTTAGTTAGTAGTAGTTAGTTAGTTAGTTAGTTAGTTAGTAGTAGTAGTTAGTTAGTTAGTTAGTTAGTTAGTTAGTAGTTAGTATAGTTAGTTAGTTAGTTAGTTAGTAGTTAGAGTTAGTTAGTAGTTAGTTAGTTAGTTAGTTAGTTAGTTAGTTAGTTAGTTAGTTAGTAGTTAGTTAGTTAGTTAGTTAGTTAGTTAGTTAGTTAGTAGTTAGTTAGTTAGTTAGTTAGTTAGTTAGTTAGTTAGTTAGTTAGTTAGTTAGTAGTTAGTTAGTTAGTTAGTTAGTTAGTTAGTTAGTTAGTTAGTAGTTAGTTAGTTAGTTGTTAGTTAGTTAGTAGTTAGTAGTTAGTTAGTTAGTTAGTAGTTAGTTAGTTAGTTAGTTAGTTGTAGTTAGTTAGTTAGTTAGTTAGTTAGTTAGTTAGTTAGTTAGTTAGTTAGTAGTTAGTAGTTAGTTAGTTAGTTAGTTAGTTAGTTAGTAGTAGTTAGTTAGTTAGTTAGTTAGTAGTTAGTTAGTTAGTTAGTTAGTTAGTTAGTGTAGTTAGTTAGTTAGTAGTTAGTTAGTAGTTAGTTAGTTAGTTAGTAGTTAGTTAGTTAGTTAGTTAGTTAGTAGTTAGTAGTTAGTTAGTTAGTTAGTTAGTGTTAGTTAGTTAGTTAGTTAGTTAGTTAGTTAGTTTTAAAAAGAGGTTTTATATACATATGTCCGAAGAAATACACTTAGGCCTCTATTTGAATGTTGTGCGATTCGAACACACGACCATCGGTCCACCAATCTAGAGCAATACCCACGAACCTACAGGAGGCCACACTATTCACCATAAATAACTTTCTTGTAAACGTGATTTTATACCAATTGATTTAGTTTTCATAATGGAGCATTTCAGTTGAATTTTTCCTTGTCTCAGATATACTTAGCCATTTATTGTGGAATAAAGTTGGGGACATTTAAGTCAAATTTTGAAGGGGGCTTTTTGTAGCGGCTAGGGTCAAATGAGGCCCCATAATTATAAAATTCATGAGGGCTATTAAGGCTAGTAAAGAACTTGGTTTTACAGTGTTTTGTCGTGATTGGAGTATATTAAATATAATTAAGAACTTTAAAGGCCTATTCGGCGGGTTCGGTTGTGTGGGGGCTAGGTAAAATAATGGACCGATCTTAACCATTTTCAATAGGCTTCGCCCCTAGGATAACAGAATTATCTTCAAAATTGCGACCTGTAGTTTGATTACAAGGTTTACATGGACGGACAGACGGACGAACATAGCTAAATCGACTCAGAAAATGATTCCAAGCCGATTGGTATACTTTAAGGTGGGTATAGGACCAATATTATTGTGCATTAAAAACATCAGCACATACCCAATATACCCTCCCCACTAAAGTGGTGTAGGGTATAACAACTTTGGTGCTTTATTCTTGAAATGAATCCACATTTTTAATATAATCGCTGGTATAGGGTATCATATGGTCGGCCGAATATACATATATTGTTAGTTGTTTTGATTTTTAAATAATTCTGGTAATTATCGAACATAATATAATTAGTTTAATGTTTATCTTAATAGAAGTGAACAATGTACCAACATGCACTCACTTTTTCTCTACACATCGGCTGAAAAATATGAAATATGAAAAATATGCAAATATTTTTTTTTTATGAAAAATGTAATATTGTTGAAAAGTATTCAATATTGTTTTATGTAATTGAATTTTCCCCTCTCTAATCATCGTTAATCCTTTCTTCAAATCCAAGAACTTACAATTGTATGCATATCACTTTCAAAAGCCTAGATACTTTTGTGTTTTAATATCTAGAACCATAACATTGTGTTTATTTCCCAACCATAAAACAATCATCGTCTGGACTTTCTTTTATTGTTAACCAATAGATTAGATGGTTAAAAATGGTTTTACATTATCATCCAGCAAGAGCCAAAAAAAGGAAACAAAAACCATAAATAGAATTTTCCAGCTTCTTCAACCAAACTGTGAAGGATTTTTTTGTGGATATACAATTAATTTTTATGTTCTTTGGTATGAAATTTATGTGTGGCAAGTGGCAACAATTTTACAACACTTACCAAAAAAACAACTATGAAAACAATGAAAATCTACCATTATGTGTGAAGAAACAAACAAACATACAAACATACATACACACCCATGTAAAATAATATATAGATTCGAATGGCCATAAACAAGTATTCATTCAACTTGAAGTAGACGACTCCTTACACAAACAAATATTTATTGTAAACACTCTGTTACACTGACTCAAGTGAGTCTGTGAAAGTATTATTTCATTAGAAATCAAATGAGAGGAGAATTAAAAGTAATTTATGAAAATTGGTCCCTATAAGTTTGCTTCAACTTCCATATAAGCTCAACTTTCGCAAATAATTTTTATGGTCATATCTGACTCATTTTCAAATGTATTTTTTTGTTGAATAATGTTTGCATTATTTTAAACAACATTTTCATACTTATACATCTGTATTAACAACTTCAATTTACTGCAAAGTCGATTATAACCTTGTAAAGTTGTACTAAATTTTACACGCACTCGTATAATTTCATTTATTGTATTTTGCCGCATCATGACTCTGTAGTTTTATTTAGTGTTGAAAACAACAACAACAAGAACATAATTCTTTCTCAACTTCGAAAAAAAATGATGTACATTGTGCAACCTTTTGTGTAACTAGAGCGTGAGTTGTTAATGAATGCAATTCAAAAATATAAATTTAATAATAAGTGGAAAATTTATGCAAACAAATGGAAGAATAATATTGTATTATATGTATATTTTTTTTAATTTTCTGTGCTGATGTTTATGTGCACTGACTTTAGATATTGCCTTCAGAATAGAGCAAACATTTTAACGGACGATATCTAAGTAAACACAAGAGGTTTTTCAACAATTCAAAAAGCATTTTTGTGTGAAACATTATGGTAATTATAATATGATAATAAAATTGAGTATACATTTTAGAAATTCATAAAACTCTTAGTCCATAGGTTCCATAAGTTCAACTTCCGAAATTTATAGTGAATTTGATGACACAGTGCAAGTCGAAAAAATATAACCATATACGAACACCACTACGTGATGAAAGATAAAAAATTCGTGCTTCCCAGTTTTGCCCAAACTGGACCCGAAAGATTTGGGGACTCGGTGTCATTTTTACAAAAAAGTGAACATTTTCACAGGCTCATATCTAGCAAACCATTCGCAATTTTTATTTACTCTCTGAGTCAAAATTGTAGTAGCTCTTATCATAAAGAACAAAAATTGTGAATATACAAAATCAAAAAAACTTCATCTTCAATATTAAAATTGCAAAAAATCGTTAAAAAATTATATTGTTTAAGTGTTAAAAAAATATTTCAAGTGCTTCTCTAAATTAGGCGTATACTTAATATTTTTAATATCAATAAATCATTAACACGTATACGTAGAGGTGTCGTTAAAAAAAACAGTGCAATTTTACAATGTAAATCAAAATTCCGAACGGTTTACAAAATATGACCCTGAGAAAATGATTACTTTTTTGCAACAATGAAATCGATGCCGCCGATGTTATCTTATATACTCACCATTGTTGCCAGAAACCGTTTTACTTTATTAACAGTTTGGAAAATATAGGAATTGCAACACACATTAACTTTTTCTAGTTGATGAGTATCAGAATGTCATTTACTTATTTTTTTTTTAAATTTAAACCCATTAGATTCTCACTACGCAATTGGCTAAAATTGTTTAGATCTGCTTGGAATAAGGATCATTGATTGGATTGGTTCAAATCAAGGAAAAGTTTTATATCATCGACATACACCCAGCAAAAACTGTGTAATGGCTTTCAATTGTAATTACTTACCAAACCACATACTTTTCAATGACTACTAAATATTGTCTGGATTACATATAAGTAGTCTAATAAGGTCTTACTAATAATGTGTTATATAAATACTATCTAATTCATTACTCATCTTACCAGTAAAGATATAAAAGCTACATAAGTTTTTTCATGCGATTTACAATTACTACTTTTTCTAATTACTTGTAATCGTTTGTGGTAAGTACTTGCCTCCAATGACATCACCACGTTAAAATAATGACTTAAAATGCTATTGTGTAAGTAAATTTTAGCATTTTAACCCCTTACATGGTAATGAAAATTTTTACTGGGCATTAATATTTTGGAATTCGTGATGAATCGATACTTTTGTTATTGTAAAAACAATTTTCTCATTTATTCGATTAATGTTGAATTTTATTATCATAAATCGATTTAAATATGAATGAAATGGTTGGACATCTGAAAAACTATGTATTAGACCACGAATCCTAAAAATCGTAAAGTGGGTTTTTATTATCACTCTAATGTATTTTTATACCCACCACCAAAAAAGATGGGCGGTATATTGATTTTGTAATTCCGTGTGTAACACGTCGAAATATTGTTCACAGATCCCGTAAAGTATATATATTCTGGGACCTCGTACGATTCCAAGACGATTTAGCTATGTCCGTCCGTCTCTCTGTTGTTGGCACGATAGCGTCCACAAAAAAGTTGTTGAGATGAAATTTTCCAAAATATTTCTTATTGATCAGAAATTTTTGGTATTGAAAAAGGGGCAAAATCGGTCAACGATTTCACATAGCCGGAATATTGTATAAAGACCTTCAAACATTCGCAAATTCGTTGTTTAAGCAAATGCCACAAAATTTCGCATAAGTCAGTTTTTTGTCTTCTGAAATAAAATTCTGAATTATGGCGGACATAGGACAATAACTGGACCTACCCACCTCCCCCCCCCCCATATAAGGTCCCCTTTAGAAAATGACTAAAAAGCTGATTACTGGCTTAAAAATATGAATATAGCGATGAAATTCCATACACATAAGTTTCATGCAAGCCAATATCTCTCCACCAAGTTTTATGTGTCCATAATTGACCTTACCCCCCACTTAAGGTCCCCATCAGAAAAATACTTTAACGCTCATTACTGGCTTAAAAATGCGAGTATACTGATAAGTTCTATAGTAACCGAAATCTCTCTACCAATTTTTATGAGGGTTAGTCCATAATTATCCCACCCCATATAAAGCACCTCTTCGAAAATGACTAAATATGATTTGTATAAATAAAATCGTTCTACGAGATTTAAGGATGATCGGTTCATAATTAATCTTACTCCCCATATAAGGTCCCCTTAAGAAAATTACTTTAACTGGCTGAAAATACGAATACCATATTTTATGAGGATTGGTCCATAATTAACCCTAACCCCGTATAATGTCCTTTTAAGAAAATGACTTTAATGTTCATTACTGGCTTAAAAGTACAAGTAGTTCTATGAAATTTGAAATAATACCGACTTTTATGAGAATTGGTCTATATACTTATGTATAAATAACCCTACTCCCTGTATAAATTAATATTTTTAATTCGAAAGAGCACTGTCAATAGTTGAACCCCCATTAATAGACTTATTTCAATTATTACCCTGATGTTCTCATTGATATCGATACATAATTATAAAATATTCAAAATATCAAAGTTTATTTATATTGCAGTGATTTGATGGTGGGTATATAAGATTCGGCATAGCCGAATATAACACTCATACTTGTTATGTCTTCAGTGTAACTGCAACGATTCCCTTCACTTCGTGTTTAAATTTATAATTCTAATGCGAAACGTAATATTAGTATTACATGTCTGAGATGTGTTTATACTATTTATGATTATTAAATAACCTAATTTAACAGAATTTTCTTCTTCTAAACAGAGATACTGCATAGAACGAACAAAAAAACATACTTGGTTATCATATTCGTAAAATAATATTCATGCTCATACTAAAGCGAAGAATTTAACTCAGGGGTAAGAGTAGCAATTACATATAAACTTTCATGCTCCTAAATGTATGCTGTGATGTTTGTGGTAATTATTATGGGGTTTAAGATTAAATAGAAAGTATCCAAATATTTAGACCGTATAAAGGAGCGAGCATACATATACATAGATATGTATGTATTAATGATGTATAACTACACTAAAAAAGTTTTCGTATACGCAGAATCATTGAAAATTTGTATATGGTAGGTACAATTGTAGCAAAGTTTTAAATAAGTGAAGACGGGATTTTAATTTTATCCAAAAAAAAAAAAAAATTAAAGTTTTTAAATCTGTAATAAAAAGTCAATAATTTTAGCGAAAAGTCAGACATTAAACGAAAGATTATTTACTCATTTTCAAACCTTTGTCCCAATTCAATTTCTTCAACTAATAAAGACACGGGATTTTAAGAAGTCATGTAAAATAAGTTTAGTGGGAAATCGTGTCACTACTTTCGGCTTGAACTGTAGAGTTCATAGCAATTGTTAAGTATACATAACTATATATGAATATTACTTGTAATTGTTTTAAGAATGCTTTTTATTCTATATTTCTACATTTATGTATCAAAGTATGTAGAATCGCATATTATATACATTCATATACTAGCTTAAAATTATATTATTACAAGAGATTATTTGGAAATTACACACGTAAAATGTAACAAATATCTTTCACAACAATCATCTCTTCTTCATTGCTAATAATACTGCAGAAACTAAGCTGTTTAAAAGTAAGTTATGATGAATAAAAAAGGTGTCTATCAATAACAAAAATTGAAATGATAATAGCAGATTGATCCTTGTTGTTCGATGTTAATGTGTGATTCTTCTTCGCTTTAACTAAACTTTAAAAAGGAAGATATGAAAATTATACAAAAGAAAAAACATTTTAAACAAATTTGAAACTGTTCTTCTGAAATCAAAGAAGTGAAATTGAGAAACGTATTTATTCAATTAAATTCAATAAAAAAAATTTTATTTTCCTGAGAACTGCATTTGTAAAATATATTTGGTACACTAATATTTAACAATTAAAAATCCTTTAAATAGTTATGGTCAATTTAGTATTCATTTAACATGCAGTGATTTTTTTTATGTTAAAAATAAATTAAATTCATGTAAAACACACAAACACATTAACAATTCGTTTAAACAAACTGATGTAAATCCATAAATTTAATGCAGAAATTACAAAGCTACAACAGCAAGAATAGAGTAGATTGGACATAAATAAAAATAAAATCATGTTTTTTATAGGTTTTAATATAAATTGCTTTATAACCTACAATTCTATTGGGCTACATTTGAGATACACGCAAATAACAACAAGAGTGCTACTGAAACTGAAATATTGCAGATATTTCCATAAATAAAGTAAAATCATTAACCCAATAACCGAGAGAGCAGTTTATTCTATTATACCCTACACCACTGTGAAAGTGGAAGAAGCATAAGGAGTTTGTCATGTTTTTTGTAACATGAAGTAAGTTCTAGTTCAGTTTCTAGTTTAGTTCTAGTTCTAGTTCAGTTCTAGTTCAGTTCTAGTTTCAATTCTAGTTCAATTCTAGTTCAGTTCTAGTTCAGTTCTAGTTCAGTTCTAGTTTAGCTCTAGTTCAGTTCTAGTTCAGCTCTAGTTCAGTTCTAGTTCAGTTCTAGTTCAGTTCTAGTTCTGTTCTAGTTCAGTTCTAGTTCAGTTCTAGTTCAGTTCTACTTCAGTTCTAGTACAGTTCTAGTTCAGTTTCTAGTTCAGTTCTAGTTCAGTTCTGTTCAGTTCCAGTTCAGTTCTAGTTCAGTTCTAGTTCAGTTCTAGTTCAGTTCTATTAGTTCTGTTCAGTTCTAGTTCGTTCTGTTCAGTTCTAGTTCAGTTCCTAGTTCAGTCTAGTTCAGTTCTAGTTCAGTTCTAGTTCAGTTCTAGTTCGTTCTAGTTCAGTTCTAGTTCAGTTCTAGTTCAGTTCTAGTTCAGTTCTAGTTCAGTTCTAGTTCATTAGTTCAGTTCTAGTTCAGTTCTAGTTCAGTTCAGTTCTAGTTCAGTTCTAGTTCAGTTCTAGGTTCAGTTCTAGTTCAGTTCTAGTTCAGTTCTAGTTCAGTTCTAGTTCAGTTCTAGTTCAGTTCTAGTTTCTTCAGTTCTAGTTCAGTTCTAGTTCAGTTCTAGTTCAGTTCTAGTTCAGTTCTAGTTCAGTTCTAGTTCAGTTCTAGTTCAGTTCTAGTTCAGTTCTAGTTCAGTTCTAGTTCAGTTCTAGTTCAGTTCTAGTTCAGTTCTAGTTCAGTTCTAGTTCAGTTCTAGTTCAGTTCTAGTTCAGTTCTAGTTCAGTTCTAGTTCAGTTCTAGTTCAGTTCTAGTTCAGTTCTAGTTCAGTTCTAGTTCAGTTCTAGTTCAGTTCTAGTTCAGTTCTAGTTCAGTTCTAGTTCAGTTCTAGTTCAGTTCTAGTTCAGTTCTAGTTCAGTTCTAGTTCAGTTCTAGTTCAGTTCTAGTTCAGTTCTAGTTCAGTTTCTAGTTCAGTTCTAGTTCAGTTCTAGTTCAGTTCTAGTTCAGTTCTAGTTCAGTTCTAGTTCAGTTCTAGTTCAGTTCTAGTTCAGTTCTAGTTCAGTTCTAGTTCAGTTCTAGTTCAGTTCTAGTTCAGTTCTAGTTCAGTTCTAGTTCAGTTCTAGTTCAGTTCTAGTTCAGTTCTAGTTCAGTTCTAGTTCAGTTCTAGTTCAGTTCTAGTTCAGTTCTAGTTCAGTTCTAGTTCAGTTCTAGTTCAGTTCTAGTTCAGTTCTAGTTCAGTTCTAGTTCAGTTCTAGTTCAGTTCTAGTTCAGTTCTAGTTCAGTTCTAGTTCAGTTCTAGTTCAGTTCTAGTTCAGTTCTAGTTCAGTTCTAGTTCAGTTTAGTTCAGTTCTAGTTAGTTCTAGTTCAGTTCTAGTTCAGTTCTAGTTCAGTTCTAGTTCAGTTCTAGTTCAGTTCTAGTTCAGTTCTAGTTCAGTTCTAGTTCAGTTCTAGTTCAGTCTAGTTCAGTTCTAGTTCAGTTCTAGTTCAGTTCTAGTTCAGTTCTAGTTCAGTTCTAGTTCAGTTCTAGTTCAGTTCAGTTCTAGTTCAGTTCTAGTTCAGTTCTAGTTAAGTTCTAGTTCAGTTCTAGTTCAGTTTCGAAAATTGTCCACCAATATCGAATTTCAAAAATCTGCAAAAATCATACTTCAGTATTTGATAAGAATCGATCCATAAAGGGCCAATGATTTCATAAAAGGACTGCTCTCATTATTATACTACATTCATGTAAGCTGGCATTCAATCGGTCAGGTCCACCATTCATTCTCATTTTATTTTTTCCTCTGTTTTAGTAATAATTCTCAAATTGCACAACAAGAACGAGTAACAATAATAATAATAATAATAATAATATCCTGTACACAAGTACTACAGGATTCCATAAATAAATGGAGTGTTTTGTATATTTGTTACTACATATACATATTTACATACTAATATTATATGCTGTGTATTTAAACTTCAACTGGCTTTGTATTAATAGTTACATTCAATCCAGTTACCCCCCCTTTCAAGTTCTTGTAAACCGTAAATTTTTACATGTTATTTGTTCAGTATTTTGTTAAAAAACTATATAGAAATAAATAAATTGAGAAGCAAGTGAATATGAAAAAAAAAACCAAACAAATAAATAACACAAAGTAATTTTATTTTAATGCTTCATTGGTTACTGATTGGCTATTTACCTAGAATTGTTAAAAGAAAAACTATATAAAATGAAAATGAAAATTACTAACCTAGATTGAAGTGGTTTTAACCCATTAACCTAGGGCTTAATTACTTTACTGAAATTTAATACTCAAGCCCTACTAAACTTATTGTTTCATATGAATTTAAAGTTCTGGGAATCAGTAAGTAATTTAAAATCTTTGTATAACTTACATACATCTTATGCCTGTTTTATTTATATTGATTTTATTTGTAACACATCCAAATATTAGTCCAATATCCATAAAATTATATATATATATTCTGGGTCCTTATTAGCTCCTAAGCCGATCTAGACACTACCGTCCTTCTGTCTGTTAAAAATATGTTAGAGTCTAAATGGAAGGAGCTATAGAGTTGAAATTTTGCATAAATATTTGAAGTTGATGCAGTTTATTTGGCCTTGAAAATGGGAAATATCGGTCCCTTTTTGTTGGACGGTGTAATCGATTGGGTTTTAGTATATTTATTTAACCGAAAAATTTTTCAAAATTCAAAAAACCACAAGTTTTGCAAGGAGGATATTTAGTATTAGGTAATATTAAATTTTTCATACATTTCTATTTCGATTTTCCTAAACTTTTAAACATTTTCTTGGCATTTTCTTTTTTTAACTAAGTAATTAAAAAATTCTTATTTGCAATATTTTCCAAAATAGTTTTTTTGCTATAATTTCTCTTTAAATTTATTATTTTATTTCTATTTTCATAAACATTTCCAAGAATTCAATGAAACAGAAAAAAATCACTTTCACAAGGTATGTAGGAGGTGGAATTTTAAACATTCACACATTTATGTAGGAGGGTAAATTGGAAACAAATAAAATTTTATAATTTATTCATGCGAAAATACACTTGTGTCATGTGAAAAGCAAGTTCAAGATGAAAAGTATTTTATGTTTTGTTTTGTTTGTTTTTCTTGAACTTCAAATACATATACAAATAAATGCTAGTAGTGAAATGCATAACTGATGTTGACAGAGCAAATATGGGGGTTTCAGAGATTTGTTTTAATAAAATTTTAAATATTGCAAAATAGTAATGAAAATAATTTTAATGTTTGAAATATAATTTTAATACATACAAAGGCAGTTGCCCAGATTTTATTTTAATTAAATTTGAAAAAATGTAAATTGTTTACATATTATCAAATTTTAACTGAATCTGTATTTTATTTACACAATTTATTTTTTAGTTTTAAAACTACACTAATTTTTAAAAATTAATATCCCATATGTTTAAAATATCTTCACATACGCACCTCACATATTCATGGAGACACAGATACAAACATACATACATATTTACACCAAATATTTAATAATAAGATTGTATTGCATAAATAGTTAGTTACTCGTATATTGTATTTTATATACAGATGTTGTGTTAAAACGAGCAAATAATAAATCAAATATTTGCTAAACTTATTTACAGAAATAAAAAAAAACAGTCTTCTTTCTTTATGCTGACAGTAAATTTTAATATAAATATATGAAGATGTCATGAATGTAAATACATGATGGGGGTGTGAATGTGAATTTTAACACAAAAAACTTACATTTATATACACGTATGTATGTACTAAGTACGAATGAACATTTTGCCTGTGTGAATTTATTTGAGTAAAATAAGGAAGTAAAATTTGAAAGGTACTTTTATAATATTTTAGAGCATCATACATAAACTCAATAGAAATGTAGTTAAATGTGAAATTTGACAAATATTAAGGTGGTATTAGTAAAAATAAAGAAGTAATTTAAGTGCAACATATTGTATAACTCTTCTCTCTCTCTCTGTGTCACTAAATGAAAAAGTGTCCCCTAAATAAAGGAAACTCTGTGAAACTACTAGTATAGAAGTGCACTGAAATATTTGATAAGGGCTATGTAAAGAGGCAGTCCTCGTCAATTGCCGTCTATGTCGGCGACTCAAATGTCCAATCCCTCGAAGAACTCACTAACCTTTTGTGAATTAGATAAAGATTTCTCCTCGGTAATTGAACCAGCAGATTCGTCGTATGACATTTCTTCTGGTAGCGGATTACAGTTATCCCGAACAAAAATGTCGAAGTGCTTTAGTACCAGCCGTGTTGGCCTATCTCTCGGTGGTCTTTTTCATCCACTGGGTAGACTTGATCTTCAATCTTCAATGAAGAAATCAGGTGGCAATTTTTGTACATGGCTTAGCCGGTCCATGTACAAGCACTTTGCTGAAGTACTTGAGCTATCTAATCTCTGACCATTGCTGCCCCATTGCTTAACTTCCGAGATGTAAAACATCATTTCCCTTTACAACCACGCAGATAGGATGGCCTCTGTTGAGTCGGCAACAGCACCTAGAGACGTAAGCGGCAGACCGAAGTATGAATCCATCAAATAAGCCGAGACTTTGTTCTCACTCACAGTGACACACTGTGGTAATTCTGATACGTACAGAGTATACTCTGAACATATCTGGACAAGGAAGGAAAATTCTATGGCATCATTTGTATATGATACCTTTCATCCATCATCATTCAACCCAGCACACTTCTCATTCATCCGACACATTCATAAGAGAAAACAAGTAAGAAAGTATAGTCGGGCGTGGCCGACCATATGATACCCTACACCAGTTATGAATATTAAATGTGATTTATTTTTCATAATAAAGCATTTATCTTCAATATTCCCTTGTTCCGATACATTTAAGCAATTTATGGATGAAAAACTAATTTTCTGAAAGAGGCTTTATATGGGGGCTAGGGGAAAATATGGACCAAGCCCGTTAACATTTTCTGAATATATTTATATTTACATAATATTTTATTGTGCTGAATTTCATCGCGATATTTGTGTTTATAAATTAATTTGGGACATTCAAGTAATTTTCTGAAGGGGACTTTGTATGGGAGCTAGGGTCGAATGGGGTCCGATCTTTATGAAATTTAGCAGGGTTAACAAGACTTCTATAAAAATTAGTTGTGCCGTATTTTATCGATATATCTGTATATTTAACATAATTATGAGCTCAGAAGCCCTTTTCGGGGGATTCTGTTCTATGGGGCTAGGTGAAATAATGGACTGATTTTAACCATTTTCAATAGGCTTCGTCCTTGGCTCAGGTAAAACGTGCGTGCCAAATTTCATCCAATTAGCTTGAAAATTATGACCTGTACCTTGCACACAAGGTTTACATGGACAGCCAGCCAGCCAGACGGACGGACGGACATAGCTTAATCGACTCAGAAAACGATTCTAAGCCAATTGGTATACTTTAAGGTGGGTCTAGGACGAATATTTTTGTATGTTAAAAACATCAGCACAAATCCAATATACCCTCCCCACTTAAGTGGTGTAGCGTATAAACATACGACACACTTATTCTAGGTAAACGGGTGGGTGAAGCCCTTATACCACACATTCATCACGTACTATATGCAATTAACACCAACTCATTTCCAACGCTTAGTGCCACAGTCACTCCTCTGTGGTGTATCTGTTGTTTCGGCAACAGCACCGAACTTATCCCGAACTATTGACTTTATCTTACATCAGTCCTTTAACCGCCACTTACTCTCGCCGCGAATTTGGGTTTAAGCCACCAACCGAAGGGAACTCAACCAACTGCCCAGTCAGGACATTGTCCTGCGGGCAACTGGTCACCTGTAGTACCAGATTATGTGGTTCTCTGGTTGGACCCCATGTCAAATCATACCAAGGACTAGCCGAGGAGTGAAGTGACATCACCAGTTTATCGTCCCGGCAGACTAGAGGTACTGGTAGCACCTCTTTACCCCGGGATTGCAATACACCATGATGTGTTATCCTGAACAGTTTTGTCTTTATCTTCACCTAGCTAGACTTGGAGAAAGATTGCCACGAAGCCGTAGTAGACCTTTCCCCGTTTCTTGAGAAGCGCCTCTAGGAACTACTTGTTCAATATAACAGTAATCCTTCTGGAGTTACTTTAGGGCCATGTATATTCTTGCCACATTACAGACATGCATGTATATGTCAGGAATTCCGATCCTAAGGCGCTCCAGTATCAGCTCGGATTTCGCAGATTTTTCGGGAACCAGGGCAGTGGATCTAGGCCGTCGTGAGATCTCGCCTACAGAGACCACATGTGCTCCATCCCACAGACCATCAGAAAGAAGCGATCGTTTGATTTAACAGCAGAGCCGACCGATCATTTGAACAGGCCATTAGTTTCACAATACCTCAGAACCAGACAGCATTTTCGCATTGTGGGGTTCTCCCTGAGAACTCGCAAGAATATCGCTCATTATTTTGCGCACGAAATCCCAGTTACTGTCACTGTCACTGAAGGTACTGTCCATCGATATATGAGGCTTAGACGTTTTGTCTCGATCTGATTTGATTAATCTTCAAACGTTGCTGTTTAGGTGAGTCTTTCGGTGTGAGGAGAGGTATTTTATGCTCAGGTAATAAGTACGGATTTTGCAAAGTCCAAAAATCATCGGTGAATGTATTTGTCAGCGGCAGTCGTTTCATAAAGGCCTTTCTGGCTGGTGGTATCTTCCTAGTGGGTTTTTTATGCCTGAATGGACGGGAGGCACAGTTGGGGAACCCGAAATCTTGTTCACAGTTCTTTCACTGACGGGAAGAGGTGTAGCTAGGGTACCAGAAATCTCTTTAGCAGTTCCCTCGTGTACAACAGAAACGGGGATGTGTGCTTTCGCAGGTCCCGAATCCGATCCTTTGCCTGTACGGTCTGGAACAGTTTCCGAAGTGCTTAAATTGAAGTACAGAGGCAATACACTGCTTTTTAGGGCAACCTTTTTTCCGGGGTGCTGATTTGGGTCATTCTGTGGATTCGGTTTTCCTCACATCCTTCTCCGCCTTAATTTTAACGCTAGTAGCCTGCAGATTAGGCCAGGTATCGCTAAACTAGCCGCCATATAGAGGATAAGCAAACGCTACAAGATATTGGGGGGTCGCCTTGGCTCTTCAGAGCTAACAGATAGACGGACGGATGAAATTACATATTTTAGAATTCAATAAGGATCAATATGTTAGAAATGGAATGTTAAAGCCAATAAACGCAGTATTGATAAATGCTATTTTGATGGTCGGTATACATATTTCGTAACAATGTATCTGTCGTGGTTACCGTTTCGGCAGTGCAACTGTACTTTTCAAATACCCGTGGTACTCAACTTTGGAACCCTGGACCCTTGTGTTTAATAGATCAAATTCAAAACACAGATCTATTTCCCTTTTTCGGTATTCGCTCACTATGTACCAGCATTATACAAACAAACCATGATAAGCTACTCGACTCCCCGTATGTTTTAACATCAGCTTAGACGGTTAGGTTATGCGACGTACTGTTGCAACTTCACGTTAATAACATTTTTTTAAGAAAGTGGAATTTAGAAAACCATAAAAATCAATCGAGAATCTTTTAACTTTCTCCAAATAATGACCACCCTAATAAACGCACAAAGAATCAAGATAAATTTCTTTAATGTATTATTATTAGTAATAGACGCTTCTGTATGTCTATGTTCACTGCGTTGTGCTTTCTATAAAAAAACGTTCAATGTATCTCTTCTACTACACAAAGATACGGATGTGCATGTAGTTTCATCTGAATAGAAGTAGGACGAAAAAGAGAAAATAAAATTATATAAAAAAGTTTATTTATCCCTAGAATGTGAAAATCCTTCCTTTAGTCATACTCATATCAAAAATTATACATTACATTTAAGTAAACGTACATACGTATGTATGTATTTCAGTTTGTAGGTTGTAAGTATATACGACAGTATTTTGATATTAAAGTTGAATTTGAAATTTAAATTGCTGGAAATAATTCGATTAAAGCTTTATTCAGCAAATTCTTTTTCAAATCGTTTTACATCCTTATTTAATTTATTTTGTTATTATTAGAATATTTCCGTCTTTCGAAATTAAGTTAAATCAATTTTCTTTCTTAAGGCAGTATGTTGCCAAAAAAAATTTGCATTAAATGAGTTATTTACTTTGAAAATTTAGAGAATGTTATCAAATTCAGTGGTTATAAAGATATTGCAGTTCAGTGCTTTTGGCAATATACAGTTTATTTAAAGCAAGTATTTTATTTTTATTAAAAAAAAAATATATTTTTAAACTGTTAAATCTTATATTTTTTAAAACAATTCTACATAATTTATTATCTTCATTATTGCATACTTTAGAGAAAATTCATTTTATTTCAATTAACTAGGATTTATAGCATTTCAATAAGGATATCATTTGCTTAAAAATTCTTCCGCTTCTCATTAAAATAACGTGTTCCAATTTAAGTGCTTAATTACAATATAAGTTTTCATTAATGTAGAAAATAAGCCGAAATTATCTTTAGAACTTTTACAAAAACATTTTAATCGTTTTGTAATATTTAATTCTATGTTGCATGCTTTTACTCTTTTATTCTTCAACTTAATTTTAATTGTATTCCTTTTTTCAGCCTAATTATTTTGGCCTCACAAAAAAATACAAAAAATAATGTTAATGGAATTTAAATGACTTTCATGTTATTTTGTTCAACTTAAATTTTTTTTAAAGTAAATTAACATTTTATATTGAATTACACCCAATTAGTTTTATTTCTTGGAAGACAGTGATGAAGCAAATTTAAGAAAAAAATCAAAATTAAAACAAGTTAGAGTGCTATATTCGGCTTTGCCGAATCTTAAATGCCCTCCACCAGCAAGCTACATTTTATTAAAACACATTTAACTATCTAATCTTTAGATAACTTAGCAAAATTTTTATTTCTGTGTTGAGGGTACTATCATTTATACATATGTCAAACTAATTTTAATTAGGTCGAGAAAATTTTATATTAATAGGCCAGTTTGAAAACATTTTAATATAATGATTTATCTGTATACAGAACATACTCATTTTGAATTTTATCCGAATATAATCATTTAATTACGAATTAAGTGATTTTTAGAAGTATACCTTATATGGGAGCTAAGGCATGGACCTATGGACCGATCGGGAAAAAATCCTTGCTTTTAAGTAATTTTCGGAAGTGGGCCTTATATGGGAGCTATGACCAATAATGCACCAATCCGTAAAAAATTTGGTGTAATGATTTGTATGTATAAAAAACATATTTGTGTCGAATTTTATCTCGATAGCTATATAATTCAATGAAATATATGCGTTTCAGTGATTTTCGGAAGTGGACTTTATATGGGAACTACGACCACTTATGGGCCTATCCGGAAAATATTTTCATAGAGTGAATCATATTTAGACAAAAATTATTTGTGATGAATTTTATCACGATAGCTGTATTTGACAATAAAATATCTGCTTTTAAGTGATTTTCGGAAGTGGGCCTTATATGGGAGCTATAACCAATAATGGACCAATCCGTAAAAAATTTAGTATAATGATTTGTATGTATACAAGACATATTTTTGTCGAATTTTAAGTCGATAGCTTTATAATTCAATGAAATATATGCGTTTCAGTGATTTTCGGAAGTGGACTTTATATGGGAGCTATGACCAATTATGGGCCTATCCGGAAAAAATTTCGTAAAGTGATTCTTATTTACACTAAATATATCTGTGTCGAATTTTATCAAGATAACTTTATTTGACAATTAAATATGTGCTTTTAAATGATTTTCGGAAGTGGGCCTTATATGGGAGCTATGACCAATAATGGTCCGATCCGGAAAAAATTTGGTAGAATGATTTGTATATATACAAGACATATTTGGCTCGAATTTTATCACAATAGCTTTATTCATCAATGAAATATGTGCGTTTAGGTGATTTTCAGAAGTGGACCTTATATAAGAGCTATGACCAATTGTGAACCGACTGAGATCTACGTTGGTACTATGATTTCTATTTATATTATATTTCTATGTACAAAATTTTGTGTTGATACCGATATATTTGAGAGAGTTATTAACGATAAACTAATTTCCGGTAATATAGACCTTTGTACGGGGTCTATGGGAAATATTGAATCAAATGTTGTGAGAAAAATAATGTGTGACAAATTCATCGAAATATATTTGGTAGTTTCTGAGAATACTATTTAAGAAAAACGTTATTTTTTTTGAGCTGGTCTGAAATTTTTACTCATAACTTTTAACGTCGTGAACCGATTTTACTGATTTTCAATACCAAAATGTACCGGTAATAAAGAATGTTTTGGGTGAATTTCGAGAATTTCTATGGCCTCGTTTTAACGTGAGCGTGTTTTACACAGACAGACGGACGGACAGACGGACATAGCTAAATCGATTGGAAAACTATTGAAGATGTAATCTTAAAATTTTGCATGAAGCTCTTTAACAACTCTGTGAACATTTTGGGGGAACTATAGCCTACTTTTTATATATAATAAGTATTTAAAATCACATATCTCAGAAACTGCAACAGCTAGAATCCTCAAAACATCCACATGAACATATGGGGACAATATCTTAAATTAGTATATCTGAGAAAATATAACAGATAGAGTCCTCTAATTTTTCGGAGCCACTTTAGTATCAACATGAATACTTAGGAAAAAAAATTATCGGAATAGCAATAGGGGGCATGGTACTCCCATATGAATTAAATACAAAAAATAGTTTATTTGGGAAACTATTGGAGCTGTAATTTTTAAATTTTGCACGAAGCACTTTAACATCTATGTGAACATTTTGGGCGGACTAGCAATAGGGGCCGTGGTACCTCACTTATGAATTAAATAAAAAATTCGTTTATCTTGGAAACTATTAGATCTAGAATCCTCAAATTTTGCACGAAGAACTTTGACATTCATTTTAACATTTGGGTAATAAATTGGCGGACTAACAATATGGGAAGTAGTACTTCCCATATTAATTAAATACAAAAATTCGTTTCTCTAGAAACTATTAGAGGTAGAATCTTAAAATTAACATAAAAGTGAACATTTGGAAGTAAAATGTGCGGACATTAATTTTTTGTTCTTGGAACCTTTCATATGAATTAAATACAAAAATTTGTATATCTATATATTAGAGCTAAAATCCTTAAATTTTGCGCTAACAACTCTGACATGTGAATATTTGAATCTAGAATCCTACCTCAGCAGAAATTAGTTACTGATAAAGCCGGAGTCCAAACCAGAAAAAGTTTACTGTAACAGATTCCCTTAATTCGTTTGCCATAGTTGCAGAAACCAAAGAGAAGCTGAATATGAAATTAAAACTCCTTAAACTTCAACATAGTATAATCCAACCAAGGTTGCTTAAAACTTAAAAATTATTTCTCAATTAAATTAAATGTTCTTTTAGAAATTATTTATTTATTTATATCCTCAAATGTACAATATAATATTATATTTTATTGTAATAGCATTACAACGTATATATATTTTTAAATAAAATAAAAGTAAAAATAAATTTTTTATTATTTGGGGCTAAAAAAACAAGTTTGATAAAAAAAATTAATCAAATCAAAGATATTTTTAATTGAAATTGGCATTAAATCCAATAAAAAAATTGTTGTCTTTATTATTATTTTTTTTCTAATTACTTAACAAATTTTGTAATCAAACAAACAAATTATTTTATCGAAAAATAAGTAAAAAAATTTAACAAAAACTTTTATTGGTTTGATAAAAAGTTTTTTGGGTAGTAAAAAATTGACTGAGTAATATTTTAGTCGATTTGATTATTTTTTTTTATCAATGAGAGAAAAATCTTTATAGGCTAGATATTGAATAATTTTGGATTCAGATCTGTGAATTTTGTAGTCAAATACGATATTTATTTTTTTCTGTGTATGGGTAGTATTATTATACCCACCATCAAAAAAGATGGGGGGTATATTGATTTTGTCATTTCGTTTGTAACACATCGAAATATTGGTCATAGCACATCGAAATATGGGTCCTTATTAAATTCTAAAATGATCTAGCCATGTCCGTCCGTCTGTCTGTTGCAAGCACGATAGAGTCCGAACTAAATGAGCTAGAGAGTTGAAATTTTCCGCAAATATTTTCTATAGGTAAGGTTTGTTTGGTATTGAAAATTGCTAATATCAGTCCACGTTTTCGGATGGCCCCCATACAAGTGGACCCTCGAAAAAGAACTTTAATGGATATATCTGTTTTAAGCGATGAAATTCGACATAAATAAGTTTCATATGAGCCAAAATCTCAATACCAAATTTTATGAGGATCGGTTCATAATTGACCCTACCCCCCCATATATGGTCCCCTTCAGAAAATGGCTTCATTACTGGCTTAAAAATTATATATAGCGATGAAATTCGACACACTTAAGTTTCAAGTGAGTCGAAATCTTTCTATCAAATTTTATATGTATCGGTCAATAATTGACCCTACCCCTCATATAAGGTCCCCTTCATAAAATGACATTAACCCTCATTACTAGATTAAAAATACGAGTATAGGTATGAAATTTTACATAAGTAAGTCTCTTACGAGCCAAAAGCTCGCTACCGCATTTTATCTGGATCGGTTCATAATTGACTCTATCGCAATATAAGGTCAGAAAAATACTTTAACGCTAATTATTGTCTTAATAAAACGAGTATAGCGATGAAATTCGACACACATAAGTTCCATTAGAACCAAAATCTTTCTATCAAATTTTATGTGAATCGGTCCATAATTGACCCTACCCTCCATATAAGGTCCCCTTCAAAAAATGACTTTAACTCTCATTACTGGCTTAAAAATACGAATATAGTGACGAAATTCAACACGCATAAGTTTTATCCGAGTCAAAATCTCTCTATCAAATTGTATATGGATCGGTCAATGATTGATCCTACCCCTCATATAAGAACCCCTTCAGAAAATTACTTTAAAATTAATTACTGTCTTAGAAATACGAGTATAGCGATGAAATTCGACATAGATAAGTTCCATGCGAACCAAAATACTCTCTACTAAATTTTATGTGGTTCGGTCCATAATTGATCCTACCCTCCATATAAGGTCCCCTTTAGATAACTGCTTTAACGATCATTACTGCCTTAAAAGTACGAGTATAGAGATGAATTTTGACATAAGTAAGTTTCTTATGAGGGAAAACCTAAGAAACTTTTATAGAAACGTAAATCATCCCACCGAATTTCATGCGGAAAGTATCGGTAAACTTTTTTCTGGTTTGGGCTCCGGCTTTATCAGTAACTAATTTCTGCTGAGGTGGAAACAAGTAATGTAGGAAATATAGAATAGAAAATATCCTTGATTCTGATAAAAGAAGAAATAAAATGTAATCATGTAAATGTTAAATGAATATTATAATAAAGTCAATAATATATGTAGCAGCTTACCATCATTGCACACGACTTCAAATTTTTTAGCATTGTTGTAACAGAAACGTTTGGTACTTTAGTCTGAGCAGATGTAACAAATTACATATTTTCCGTAAAAACTCACTTGGTTTTCATTGGTTAAGCTTCAGATCAAAATCTATGACAATCTGTAAAATTTAAGTTAGTTGAAAATAATCTAATTTTTAGTGTATTAAGAGTTAACTTACGGAAGGTTTTATGTATTCAGGACATAATTTTAACATCTCGGATAAAGACTTTGATCCCTCAATTTGCTGAAATCTACATTTATAACATTTCCTCCAATATAATCCATTTCATCGTTACTATAGTATAATCTTACCTAATTTATTACGCAAATTCATTACGTTTTAAAAGACAAAAGACTGTATTATAATAATATTCCTGAAATTATATAATAGTAAATTTGTATTTATGTATAATTTTGCACAAAATATATTTCAGTGAAGGATGCCTTGGTAGGCTAGTTGGTAGTGTATCTGGGGGTTGTATGTTCGATTTCCACCAGAGACTCTGGTCTGCTACACAACAACGGGCATATGGTTACGTCACCCTTCCCGATAAATATGGTTAGAATATAATATTTAATTGTGTTGTAATGGACAAATAAATATTTCTGCGGATTCAAATGACTCATCACAAAACGAACACCTTATTAAACATACCATCTTTATGTGGCTTCCGAAGAAAAATTATAGATGTAAATAATTTAAAAAAATTACGATTATGTATATTTGTTTATAATCACTCTTCACTTTAAATACAAATGCGTATTAAATTATTACAATTATAATTACTATTATTTTTTAACAGATCACTCTTACCAAAATACGGCCGTCCACTTTGATTTGCAAAATAAAACTAAACATAAACACAACAAGTGAGAGTGTTATATTCGGCTGTGCCGAATCTTATATACCCACCATCAAACCGTATGCCTTAAAAGGAATGCTCCAATATAAACATCAGGGTGATATTACTCATCAAATTAACTGAAGACGACCTTATATGAGAGATAGGATTTTTTATGTCAAATTTCATTGTTATACTAGTATTTTTAAGCCAGTAATGAGCGTTAAACTAATTTTTTGAAGGGACCTTATATAGGGGGAGGGTCAACTATGGACCGATAGGGTCGAAATGAAAAATTAGTTAATTACAATTTATGGAGTGAATATATGGAAAATAATAACGATTAAAATTAAATAGTATAAATTCAAAATTATGAAATCATTTAAAATTACGTTACTTAAAAAATATACATAAACTAGGGAAAAATTGTAATAATATTTTAGTTTAATTAAGTTTTAAGAAAATTTAAAATATTAGGTTTCTTCCACATTTTACAATTACGTGTGATTTATATTCGATTAGATAATTTGAAATGTAATGAAATAGTTTTGATTAATGAAATTTATATATGAATATGAATGAGTTTATACTATGTTATATGTTTCTTCTTTTCTTTTGTTTTAATTATACCCTACACCACTATAGTGGGAATGGTATTATGCGTTTGTGCTGATGTTTGTAACGCATTAAAATATTAGTACCGATCGACTCAGAATCACTTTCTGAGTCGATTTAACGATGTCCGTCAGTGTGTCCATGTAAACGTTGGTATCAAAATACAGGTCGCAATTTTCAAGATAATTTGATGAAATTTGGAATACACGTTTATTTTGACCCAAGGACGAAGCCTATTTAAAATGGCTAAAATCGGTCCATTATTTCACCTAGCCCCCATATAACTGACCCCCGAAAAGGGCTTTTGAGTTAATAATTATGTATAATATAAATGTATCTCTATGAAAGTTCGCACAACTAAGTTTTATACAAGCCTTGATGACCTTGCCGAATTTCGAAATGAGTTTGACCCTAGCCCACATATAAAGCCCCCTTCAGAAAGTGATTTGAATATCCGCAATTCATTTATTAGCACTGTTATTTAATGAAATTTAGCACAGACCAGTATTATATAAATACAAATTTATCCAGCCCATTATATCGGGATCCCCTATATAAAGCCTCTTTTAGAAAATAAGTTTTTCGTCAATAAATTGCTTAAATAAATCGGAATCAAGATAATATTCAAGATAAATGCTTTATTATGAAATAAATCACATTTAATATTCATAACTGGTGTAGGGTATCATATGGTCGGCCAATCCCTACTATACATTCTTACTTGTTTTAATTAGAGTATTCTTTTACTATAATATGAATTACAGAAATCAGTTATATTTCATTATATTTTACATTTTGAATTTTAATATTGTATAATACTTCAAAATTCTATTTTGACAATTTCAATTCAAAGTAAAATTTTATAGTATAGTAATGTTTTAATTGTAGAAATAAATGATATTCGATATTTAAGGCATATTACTTAAAATAGAGTTCAGCTAATAGTTAAATTTAAACCATGTGTTTAAAGAAAACTATTAGGTAAGTTTTCAAATAACTTTAAGACAAATTTTTATAGGTAAATGTTAGATGAAATTTTAAAAAATTTTATAGGTTATTTTAGGAAATTTGTTGACCAATTTATAGCAAATTTTTTTAGACAAATTTATAGGCAAATTTTTAGAAAAATTTATAGACAAATTTATAGGCAAATTTTTAGACAAATTTATAAGAAAATTTTTAGCAAATTTTATACAATTTTACAGGCAAAATTGTTCATTAATTTTATGCAATTTTTTGAAGTAAAACTATATGTAAATTCTCGGCAAGATTTTGAAATGAGCTAGTGATTAAAATCTCGTTTGGTAAAATTTTTATAAACAGTTTATAAATTAGATTTTGTATGGAAATGGGAGTTAAAATATTAATATTTTAATAAACTAAAAATTTACAGATTACAGATTCGAGCATGTTGTTAAAAGGGACGAATTTTGTTTTGTAATTAAAATGATATGAAGTTTTTGAATTTCAATATTTTAAATTTATAAATACCAATATTTTTGACAAATTAAACTGCAAAGGAAATATTTGTATTTTTGATACTTTTTGTGATGCAACCACATACTTTAAGACTGTTTTGGGAAGCTTTAATAGTCATTTTTCGAAACATAATTCAGAAAGGGTAAAAATTACTACATACTTTTTCTCTAAATCAATGAATATTATCTGTATCTGTCAAAATTTTGTGTAGAAGGATACGGATGAGATCCTCTAAACACAATATGTAATGTAACCATAGTTGCCAGATTTATCATCATTTTGACGATTCTTTGTTTCAAAAATAGCAAAGTGACGATTTGACGATTTTTTCCTTGAAAATGACGATTTTTTAAAAATTAAAAAAATTAAAGATTTATATATATTTTTTATTTTACAGTGAAAAAAGGAAATTAATATTAAACTTGGAATTCAGTAAAAATAGAATTTATATTATAATGAAAACTAGAAATTAAATTCTAGAAGAGCTATTATAAAACATTCTAAGTCGAAAAAGTGTGTTTTGAGTTTTAAGCTCTCAAAGCTTAAACATATTTTACATCTAAATGTGTATGCTACACTGAAAATAATCCATGATCAACTTTACGAAAAAAATTTCGTAACTTCTATTTTTGTAATATTTACAAAAATTTCGTGTATAATACGAAATATTATTTAATAAAACTCTTTTCTATTTTTACGAAAGTAAGAAAACCTTTCGTAATATTTTTTTCTTAAATTTAAGCGAAATTAAACATAATGATATTAATTATATTACCATTAAATAAAACTACATTTTTATAAAATTTAAGAAAAATTATAATATTATTCACGAATTATTTTCTTTAAAAAAAATTAAAAATTCGTGTGGAGAATAATTTTGAACTAAAATTAAAAAATTATTTTAAAATGAACAAAAATGTTTGCATAAATTAATATTTCGTAAATTTTACCATATTTATTCAAAATTCACTTTTTTCAATTTATGTATGTAAATTAATTTTTCCAAGATTATTTTGCATTATACTAAAATATTTCGTACAATTTCTTATATATTACGAAAAAATTTCGTGGTGCGAAACAACGAACGATTCGTACAATGTACGACATTTTTCGTATATATTAGGCATGGATTTTTTTCAGTGTATCTACATTATTTCTTATAACTTTTGAAGAGATCGACACATCTGAACCAAATTTTCACACTGTATAAGTTAAATCCAGTACAAACAAGTTTTGTAAAATAACTAAATTTTACGAAGAAATCTCACCAAGTTTAATCTTTTTATATCTACACAGCAAAAAATAGTGCTTCCTCAGAAGCAGATGCCAGAACGTTGAAAACATTAAGAGAACATTAGAAAAGAATTAACATTACTGTCGAATATTCTTCAAAACTTAAAGTTTATTGAATTTTGAGCAATAATATTCCGTATTTTTCGAATTTTACATAAATATGTATTAATATTATAAATTTTTTAATATATTTCATCTTAAAATATTGCAATATTTTTAATTTTTTATAAAAATTTTAAGCTTTTCATATTTTCCGATTTTTTTGACGATTTCTGAAAACCAAAATGACGATTATTTAAAAATTTATCGGGAAATTGACGATTTTTTCAAAAATTTATCTGCCAGCCCTGAATGTAACCTTCACACATTGAGAGAAAATACGGATAGAAAATTTGACATTCGTATAGCTCTCTTCGTCGCATCAGATCAGGAATGTATTTTTATGTAAACTCAAAAAAAGTGAAACAGCTTACTTTGTTATTGTTTTATACCAATCGTGTAAATAAAAGAAGTATAAAATATACGACTTTTATTATCTTTTGTGAAATACGGATGGAATTTCATATTACTTATTCTTTAGACTTTACGTACGTAAAGTGTGATCGTGTGAAGGCCCCTTAAGGAAATACATTATGGTTTAAGCTTCTCAATTTTGAAAATGGGGAAAATGTGTGTTTTTGGTAAATTTTGTGAAAGTTGTTCTGAATTATATATTTTGAATGTATATTTTAATTTCGACATATTCATTTCAGGGGTAGAAAGCAAAGTCAATGTTAATTTGCATGCATTAATCTATAGATTTAATATTATAAATCACTTAAAATCCCTAGCAACGCCGGGTACAAAAAGCTAGTAAACTTATATTTTGTTTAAAAAAAGTGGTTTTGTTGAAGAAAGTACATAATTTGTATATAGTCCAAAATGTGTATTATAGTAGGATTCTGTTGTAGTTTGAGAGGTCTACCTATATAAGATTTGCAAAAATTCTGTCATTCAGGAGTAGTCAAATACATATTATGGTTTTTTAGATTTGGGCTGCATTTAAAAAATGGTATCCGAATTTATATCAAGATAATTTTTGGATGGTTTATTTAACTTATTGCAGATTTTTATTGCTATCTCGATTTAACAATAAATTTAAATTTTATATTTTTGATATAAAACTCGATTTGTATGGAAAATATGAGTGATTACAGATCTTTATTGTTTTCTCGCATTGAGAGTTATTTAATGTAAATTTTTAACAAGTTATATAAATAGAAATTTTAAGGGGAGATATGAATGATTTTCTAGATGGATTTGTAAATTTAAGTTGAAAATTCGAATTTTTGTGAAAAATGTAATAAAATATGTAATTTTTTGTACATATGAAATTTTTTGTACATATTCTTGTATGCCAATTTTAATTGTTCTTCTGTAAAAATATGGTTAAAAATTAATTATTAATTAATTATGTAGACTAGGGTGGGTCGAAAAAAAAAGTTGAGTCAGTCACCCCCTACGATTAAAGATATGTTAATAACATTTCCAAAAATATAAAAAATATTTTTTTGCCACGCCTAGAAATACCGCCCTTTTTGTTTTTTATATATAACGTCGCCATTTTAAGTCCGATCGTAACATATGATATATCAATATTTATGGCTTGACTGTAGCTATATTTCACTCTTAGAAAATTTTTTAATTCGACGTCATATTCTATGCGCGACTTCTGATATCTCGGATCCTTCCCCAAAATCGAAAATTGTGGCTATACTGGAATAAAGTACATTGAATTATTTGAACTATTAGCTTTTAAAATGCTCACTTTTATGCATAAACACCTATTTTACAGGTATTTAAAAATACCTGTATAGTTCTAACTACAAACAATTAATTTGCTAACTACTTTTTCAAATTAATTTACAATACACAAATTTCATTCTGCCCTTATCTTAACACAAGGAATATAATTTTATTTAATTTTATTTAATTTTATTAATTAATAACAAAATCACGTAGGTACATAAAAACTAAACATTTTATTTTATAAAAATATTTCTTGTTTTTACCATACAATTACTTGCATGTCTCTTGCTTCTTTTTTAAACAATTTTCAAAAATGTTTATACTAATTTTTATAAAATGTAATAAATTTAATGATAGATTAACTTTTCTTAAATAATTATATATTTTTAAAGAAGTTCTTGAAATAAAAACTAATAAAAAAATATTAGTCGGGAATGGCCGACCATATGATATCAGTTATGAGTATATCTAAAACATGATTTATTTTTTAATAAAGCATTTATATTGAAATTTGTCCATTACTTTTTAAGCAATTTATTGATGAAAAAGAGCCTATATATGGGAGCTAGGATCAATTATAGACCGATCCTATCAAAATTTGGTGGATGGATTTATGTTCATATAGGAGTTAAGAGGGAAATAACGACAAGCCTGGAAAATTACGACTTGTAATTTGATTACAAGATTTAAATGGATGGACAGCCGGACGGACATAGCAAAACCACTATATTGCTGTATTGATATATAGTACATACATAGTTAACTTTCTGCTATTTTGAAAGGAAGTAGGATCTGAAATGGTTTGTAACTGAAAAAATAAAACGGATTACTGTTATATATAGTTAATTTAAAAAAATTTCGACTGTTTTTCCTGGCAAATTAATTGTTTGTTATGGGAACGCTTGATAAATACTTGAACATTTTTAAATATCTATAAAATAGGTGTTTATGCATAAAAGTGAGCATTTTAAAAGCTAATAGTTCATATAATTCAATGTACTTTATTCCAGTATAGCCACAATTTTCGATTTTGGGGAAGGATCCGAGATATCAGAAGTCACGCATAGAATATGACGTCGAATTAAAAAATTTTTTAAGAGTGAAATATAGCTACAGTCAAGCCATAAATATTGATATATCATATGTTACGATCGGACTTAAAATGGCGACGTTATATATAAAAAACAAAAAGGGCGGTATTTCTAGGCGTGGCAAAAAAATATTTTTTATATTTTTGGAAATGTTATTAACATATCTTTAATCCTAGGGGGTGACTGACACAACTTTTTTTTTGTCCATAGAGACCGACCCACTCTAATGTAGACACAGAAAACAGATCATTCGTAAATCGGTTACAATTACAAATATTTATTAATTATCATAGAATATTAATTGCAGTTATTAAAAAACTATAAAAACAACATATTTTATACAATTATAACTGAATAAACAACACTGTAATCGAGGTAAGGTTCACACAACTATTAATTAAATTTATATAACCAATTTGAAATTTATTAAAGATTTTTAAATTGTTTTAAAAAGCATAACCAAATAGAAAATAAAAAACCCACTTAGCGATTTTGAAGATTCTAACTGCAATAGTTCTCTAGATTTACAATATGTTACATATTAGAGATGCCAAGCAAATTACTGAAAGTTCGCCAATTTCTATCTATCTATGAAAAATTTGAATAATATAATAGTTTCCAAGATATACGAAATTTTGTATTTAATTCATTTATGTAGTGCCAAGCCCCCAATTGAAAGCTCGCCCGTTATTCTCTAAATGTTCACATGAATGTCAGAGTTTTTTATGTAAAATTTTAAGATTCTAGCTCTAGTAGTTTCCAGATATACAATTTTTCTATTTCATTCATGTGGGGCTTCAAGCTCCCCAGATGAAAGTCCAATCTTTTTCCTCCAAAATATTCAGATGATTATTGAAGTAATTTCTGCAAAATTTGAAGAAAGAAATTAGTTCTATTAGTTTCCCAGATAAACGAAATTTTATATTTAAGTCATATGGGAGTTGTCAAGTTCCCCATTGAAAGTCCGCCCGTTATACCCTAATTGTTCAGATGAATGTCAAAGTTTATCAAGTAAAATTTGAAGATTCTAGCTCTAAAAGTTTCTAAGATATACAATTTTTTCTAATTAATTATATGGGGACTCCACGCCCCCCATATGAAAGTCCGCTCGTTTTCCTCCAAAATGTTCAGTTGAATATTAAAGTAATTTATGCAAAATTTTAAGAATCTAGTTCTATTAGTTTTCCAGATAAATGAATTTTTGTATTTAATTAATATGGGAAGTGCCAAGTCCCCCATTTAAAGTCCGCCAATTATACCCTAAATGTTCACATTAATGTCAAAGTACTTCATGTAATATTTAAAGATTCTACATCTAATAGTTTCTCAGATATAAGAATTTTTCTATTAAATTCATGGGGGGTTTCAAGCCCCCAAGATAAAAGCCCGCCCTTTTTCTCAAAATATTTAGATGAATATTAAAGTAATTTGTGCAAAATTTGAAGAATCTAGTTCTATTAGTTTCCCAGATAAACGAAATTTTCTATTTAATTAATATGGGAGGTACCAAGTCCCCAATTGAAAGTCCGCCCGTTATACTCTAATTGTTCAGATGAATGTCAAAGTTCTTCAAGTAAAATTTGAAGATTCAGCTCTAATAGTTTCTCAGATATACGAGTTTTTCTATTTAATTCATATGGGGGCTCCAAGCCCCCCCCAGATGGAAGTCCGATCTTTTTCATCCAAAATGTTCAGACGAATATTTAAGTTCTTAGTGCAAGAGTTGAAGAATTTAGTTCTATTAGTTTCCCAGATAAACGAATGTTTGCATTTAATTAATATGGGAGGTGCCGCTCCCCTCATGGGTAGTCCGCCAATTTATTTCCCAAAATGTTAACATGGATGTTAAAGTTATTTGTGCAAAATTTTAAGATTCTAACTGTAATTGTTTCTAAGATAAACGAATTTTTGTTTTTAATTTATATGGGAGGTGCCACGCCCCCTAATGCTAGTCCGCCTACTTTTTGTCCTAATTAATCATATTGACACTAAAGTGGCTCCGACAAAATTTGAGAACTCTAACTGTTTATATTATCTCAAATATACGGATTTAATATTTTCTAATATGGCCGTGGCACCTCGCCCACTTGAAATTTCAAAATAAAAAGTAGCCTATTACCTATTCCAGACATACAGGAATACGCTGTGAAAATTTCAAGAAAATCGGTTCAGCAGTTTTGTAGTCTATAACGTTCAAACATACAAAAAAACACACATTCATTTTTATATATATAGATTTAAAATTCTACAAGCTCAAACAATTAAGAAATTATAGTCGGGCGAGGCCGACCATATAATACCCTACACCTTTGACAAAAATATAATGTGATTTAGCTGCCATAATAAAGCATTTAAGTTGAATTATACCTTGTCTTAGATATACATACTTAAGCCGTTTATTGTTGAATAAAATTGTGGACATTTAAGTGAAATTTAGATAATAACATGATGTCTTTGGTATCACTAGTAAGACACAAATTAGCGAAATACCGAATAGCTGATTTTTATTAATTTTTTTTTCTAACATACTACGTTTTTTACCTATATTTTTTTGGTTCACTTGATTAGGTTCATTCCGAATAAAATCAGTTTACTCCTGGCCGTGGAAGAAATCTATTCATATTCCGGTGTCTGTGAATATAGACATATATTTTTTAAAAATATTTATTTCTATTTTTAAAAATATTTATTTTTATGAAGAATAATTTGGCAAAAAAATTGGGCAAATTCAGAATGTTATTCTCAATTTTATAAGAACACGGTCTGAATATTAAGAAAACATTAATAAACGTACATATCGAGTCATAACAAAAGAAGACAAAAGAGATTTCTTAAAATCTGGCTCCAAGTCAAGTGATTCTGCAGCAAAAATTTAATAAAAAGTGGGTGTTACAGCAAGCCTAGCTGCAGTAAAACGTATTGTAAGAAGGGCCAAGGCTTTAACAATATTAAAAAAATTAATAAAAGCCTTTCCAATTGTCACTCGTAAAGAAAAACCCTCTTCAGTTTGCACATGAACACATGGTTATAAAAAGCAATATCAACATCTTGTTTTTTCGGATGAAAAAAGTTTAATTTAGAAGGTCCAGATCGATATAATAATTATTTTTATGATTTTTGAAATTAAGAGCTCTACCTGAGTTGTCTACATAGCTGTGGAGGATGTTGGATGTATTGGGGGGGCAATTTCGTATTATGAAACATGTGAGCTTCAATTTCTTTCATCTAGTAGGAATTGTAATAATTATAATGCCATACTGGAAACAGCTTTTTCACATTTTCGGATATCTTTGAACCCTTGCCGTGGATATTTCAAAAATATAATGCCCCGATCCATACCACCAGGGCTGTAAATGGATGGATTCGATGCCAGAATGTAAGCATTTTGGAATAGCCTCCATAATCTTCTCACGTATTTATTATTGAAAATGTTTCGGATATTCTTTCTCGTAAAGTCGTAAAGGTCGGGTAGACAGTATAACACAAAAGAAGCCTAAATTGAAGGAACTAAAAAGGCTTGGACCGAAATTTCCTTGTCATTACTTAAGAATCTTAATAACTCTTTATCACCTCGAAGTTATCTCAAGTAACGGCGGATATGTTTCTTACTCAATCTTTTCTAAAACCATGTAAAAATATTTATAAAAATAAAAAAGTTTATTGAAAAATGCATTTTGTTGTTGTTTTTGTAAATTAAAGATGATGAACCTATTCAAATGAGCCAAAAAAATATTGTTCAAAAACGTAGTGTTTTAGAAAAAAATATTAAGTATTGCACTAATGTTTGTCTATCTAGTGATACATAAGACATTATGCTATTAATTGAAATTTTAATATAACCAATTAGTGCATTATTTTTTGCAAAAAATTAATTTGAATGTAAACAAAATAGTGAACCTATTTAAGTGAGCGGGAGTGTAGCTAAATCGACTAAGAAAATGATTCTGAGCCGATTGGTATACTTTAAGGTGGATATAGGACCAATATTATTGTGCGTTACAAACATCAGCACAAACCCAATATACCCTCCCCACTAAAGTGGTGTAGGGTATAAAAAGAGGAAAAATTGGCAGACATTAGCAGACAATTTTTTGTATGAACATGTCTATATCAAAATCGCATCCGTGAAAGACATGATTAGCTTCGCAAATAGCAGGTTGAAGAAGTTTAGCCTCTGAAGATATACAGTGAATCAACTAAGTTTTTTGCCTCCCTTTTTTTAAGAGAATTTTCTTTTTGTTCATAAATAAAATTCAAAAAAAACAGGTAAAAAGTAAATTTATGTTTTCCAATTGAAAATAGAGATTGTTTAGAATGGGAAAGCCAAGAAAAAAATATTAAAATACAAATTTTGGTGCATTTGTTGTTGAATTTTATTATTTTTCATCAGAATTTGCAAGTCAATTAAGTATTTTGCATATTGAGAATTCCGGTTAATTTCGTTGGGTTTTTCAAATTATTTTTTAATTACATTTTGGAATTTATTGTTTTATTGCTAAAAGGACATGTGTTAAGTATTTTTCAATTGCAATTTGCAAAAATCATATCCTCATTGTGTGAATTTTTGAAGTTATTTGCGTTAAAAATGTTTAAAGGAAAATAATGAGGCAATTCCAATATAAAAAATTAGTTTATATTTTTAAAGCAAGTGTAGCTATGTTTACATAAATGTTTAATGTACATTTATTAAATTAATGTTTAATTTGTATGTGGAGTATTAAAATGTATTTATTTGCATTGATTGTAAAAGTTAATATAATTAGAAAAATTTATATAATTAGAAAATATATGTGAAGATTAAAAAATTACAATTAAGTTTTTACATGAAATGACAATTATATTTGTGGGTAGGTAATTAATTATTTTTTGTGGATATTAAATGTCAAATTTGTATATATTCGTGTTGATTGTATCAAAAGAACAAAAAAAGTGTAATTTGCATTAAAAAGTGTTTGTTTAGAAAAAACTATCTAGATTTTTACAGGAAATATGTATGCACATTAGAGTGATCGCAAAAAGTCGATGAATCTTGTTCGTCGTAACCCCAAATAATTCCCCTTTCCAGATATTGAGATAGCAGAAATTTAAGCTCGATTAATAAACGTTCGTCGTTCAAAGTTTGAAAAAATCAAAATTTTTGGCCAAAAACTTAACATATGAAGCTATAATTCCAGAACGGTAAATAGTAGAAACATATTGTACTTCAAAATATTATATACATAATTCTTGCTACTTTAAGTCAAACAGAGTTACAACAGATTTTCTCTTCAAAAATCGTGACCTGGACGCGGTAGGAGCATACTTCGTATATTTTGATATTATGTGATTAATGTAGCTATTAGGTAAATATTTTACATACTAGCTGCGTTGTCCGGGTTTCTTCAAAAAGTAACGAGAATATTTTTCTAACTGTAATGACTTTTTTTGAAATAGATGTAAGAATTTTTCTTATAACGATAAAATAGTTTTTTTTATTTTTCTGCCTTTTTTAATCCTTAAAGTCAGTTTCTGGACCAAAAAGTCCCTTGAAAATGTAGAAATTGAAAATGAAATAAGGAAATTTTTACTAATTTGTAGAAAAATTTAAGAAACTTTTTTTTTAGAAATTATACTGAAATCATCATCTTCAATCACTAAGGACACTTTCAAATTATTTGTTTTATTTTTTCCATGTGCAGAAGATTTAAAGAACTGTTCAATTTAAATTAGTACTTTGAATTGTAGTGCTGGTGTTTTCGGGGGCATTTTATTGATTTCAAAAATACGTAGCATTAACCGTATAAAATTTCAATTGATTTTTTTGCTGTTTGAAAAAGTATGAAAAATTTGGGCTCATTGATTTCAAATTTCTTTTGAAAAGAACAAAATTAGGTTTTTTTCTGCCCTAGGAAAATATGAAGAATTCTTGAATATTGACAGAGAAAACAAAACTACTTTTAATTTGATAAACAATTTTGAGTTGTTCATTAAAGAGTAAAACCACCGTTTTCTCCACTTCCTCCTTATTATTCAAAATCATTATTTAATTTGAAAAGCTTGGAATAAATACGGTGCTGCATACGTGCAGAATTTTTGGTGGAAAATTTTCTAAAAGTATAAAAAGTTATTAAAAGATGAATTCATTCATATTTTATATGAGCAATGCTTTATATGCATTGCTTCAGAGGTATACCTATATAAGATTTGCAAAAGTGCTGTCTTTCAGGACACTCTAATCAGTAGTCAAATACATATAATGGTTTTTATACCTACACCACATTAGTGGGGAGTGTATATTGGGTTTGTGCTGATGTTTGTAACATACAAATATATTCGTCCTATACCCACCTTAATCGTTTTCTGAGTCGATTAAGCAATGTCCGTCTGTCCATCCGTCCGTCTGGCTGGCTGGCTGTCCATGTAAACCTTGTGCGCAAAGTGCATGTCGCAATTTTCAAGATAATTGGATGAAATTTGGCGCACACGCTTTTTTGGACGAAGCCTATTGAAAATGGTTAAAATCGGTCCATTATTTCACCTAGCCCCCATACAACACAACCCCCCGAAAATGGCTTCTGAGCTCATAATTATATTAAATATACCTGTATATTGATAAAAAGTGGCACAACTAAGTTTTATACAAGCCTTAGTGACCATGATGTTTTTTTAACTTATTGCAGATTTTTATTGTTATCTCGATTTAGCAATAAATTTAAATTTTATATTTTTGTATGAAAAATATGAGTGATTACGGATCTTTTTTTTTTCTCGAATTGAGAGTTATTTAAAGTAAATTTTTAAAGATTTATATAAATAGAAATTTTAAGTGGAGTTATAAAGTGACATCGCACAGTGGTATAGGAAAAAAAAGAGGGAAATAATTCGGTAACTTCTAAACGGTTAATCCGATTTTGATGAAATTTGGTATGCACAAAGAGGAGGTGTTGTCGAGTTTAGGTTTTGAATTTGGACCTTATAGGCCAACCAGGGGCCCGGCGGGGGTCCTCAAATTAGGACACCTCGGCTATGTTAAATTTTTAAAACGATGCTATTTCTTCATTTGAGTTCCGATTTAAAAAACATTTCGTATATAGAATCTCCTCATCGAGCACTATAAAAAATGTCGTCAGTAAATTATTTCTTATAGTTAAGGAGATATTCGCATTTGAAAATTAAAATTTTAAAATTTTTACCGTCCTTACTTTAGTTTCTTGATAATGGCGGGTCCAAATATTCCCGATTTTCGCCATTTTTTTTATTCGCTTAACAACAAGTTTATATATTAAGCATTGAAAGAATTATGTAAAAATCATGGCTGAGTCCAAAGTTATAGGCATTTTAATTTAAAAAATTTAAAAAAGGCGATTTTTTGCCATTTTTTTGGGAAAAAAGTATCTTTTTCTTTTTAAGTTATCTAAAAAGTTACTAAGAAGATGTATATAGAATTTATACTTTTTGGAAAGCTGACTTTACATAAAATACGATAAATGAAAGAAAACCTAAAAATTTTTGATACCGAGGGGACCAGGTCCATCCAAAAAACCCTATTTTTTTATGGAAAATTCAATTTTGAGCAAAAATTCTCAAATCGCATAGTCGATATCAAATTATAGTGACCTGTTTTATATGACCCAATATGTTCTTAATCATTTTGTAATGGGTTTCGATAACCCCGCCCATGGTATGGATACAATAGGCAAAAAACCAAAAAATCCCATTTTTGGGATTTTTTAAAACTTTTTTGGGAATTCCGGGATTTCTAATAAGAAAATTCGAAATTTTTATTTAATTTTGGATTTTGAGTAAAAAAATCTACCCAACTGTAAAATTTCATCAAAAAATATTCATAAATAAAATTTTTATTGCAATTTGAAAATTTTGTATCTTCGCAAAAACTGAATAAAAAACATTTTTTAATTTTTTTTAAAAAAAGTATTCCGCGAATTTTTTAATTTTCAAAAATTATATACAGTTTTGAAAAATAGACAAAATTACCTTTCCATTGATATATAACATGTTTTTTAAGTGAGAAATTAATTAGGGAAAACTCAACATTTATATAGCTGTTATAGTTATAGCTGTTATTCATATAGATTTTTTTTTAACTTCTGATGTTAAACCTATTAAATGCCAAATTTTATGTAAATAACTTTATTATTAATTTATTAAAAAGTCTCATATATATTTATTATTATATATTATAGGTTTTGAAGAAGTAATGTGTCGTACTGTTCATTCCACAACAAGATTTCATGAAAATCGCATCAGTAGTTTTTTGTATGCCTGAACGTAAGTTTGGTTTAATAATTGCTTTACAAAAAGTTGGTCTAAACAGGAGTGTAGCGTCATATCCAAATCCTGAGATTGGTATACCAAATTTCATTTAAATCGGATCAGTAGTTTTCTGTAAGTCTCGAATGAAAATTTTCTGTAACAATTTTATAGAAAAAAGTGAGCATAAGAAGAATCGTGACGTCAAATCATGATTTTATATAGCCTATTGTTCCGCTTTAGAGTAGAGCTATTAGTGTTCTATGAAAATCGGTTTAGCAGTTTGTCCGTGAAAGCGTAACAAACAGACTTTCTCTTTCATATAATTATAGGATAAGATATAGGTGTTTAAAATCAATTATTTTAAACCAAACATTTATATTATTTATGTAATAATATAACTACGTATTTCTTTATATTGAATTCTATCTTTACTTAAATCTTTTACCATGAATTGTATCTATATCCAATGTCATGACATTATAAGCTGATATAGCGACTATTTATAAACTAACGTTAACAGAAAACTATTGTGAATTATAAATTATAAAATAATGCCTAAAATCGAGACTTGCAAATCTTTTGTGTCTTACTGAAGTCTTATTATAGGAAAATAAATATTGTAATTTTTACTTTTTAGTCTGCTACCAACTTAACAAGTTGTCTCTAAGTTCAGTAGTTAACTTTTCGCTTAAACAGTTTTGTATAAACTTCAAATTTACTCTTAAGCACTTACTTAAGATAAGCTAAATTGTTAACGGTGAGCCGAAAATATATTGAACCTATAAAAAGCCAAACTCTAACCCTTTTTATTTTCTACCCAAACGTCTAATTCCTTTATATTTCCTTTTTTTGAGAGGAATTATAAAGCCTTTAAGCAAGATCCATCTATTAAAACGGAGTAGCGTGTTACATCCATTCGATATACAGTCCACTATAACAACCATCTATCCCCTATTAGATCCTAATAGCACCAGCTCCCCGAACGCACCAATATAATAGAGCAATCTTGTTCATGGTCCACTCGAACCGTCGAGTATCAGAAGTAAATATCTCCCTGTTCATTGGAATCTGATTGTTCAATCGAACCGCTGAGAGTCCAAAAAACAAACAACCAGAGAGTCAAGAAGTCTACATAAATTTTTCCATTCTAACATAATTAAAACTTTGAAGTTCTAACATCGCTGGAAATAGCACTCCTACCATAACAGAATGAGAGAAAAAAAAAGGAGCAAACAAAAAAGTGGTATACATAAAAAAATCGTGGTGAAATTCTTTATATATCTCTCTATTTCTCAGTCAGTGTTAAAATTAATAAGAAAAGATAACCAACGAAAAAGCTCATTGTTAAGTTTGTCAACAGAAAGTTCGATTTAAAAGAAATAAAGAAACCCAACTTTCAACTACAACCTTTCACTCTTAAAGCTCGCGGTCAAACGCGTACGAGAGAATCTTTAAGCTCAGTCCGTAACTTTGCGCTCGATCAAACATCGAACAAGTTGATCTGTTTGAACAAAAGTGGAACATAAGGTTAAGGTAGTACATAAAATTTGTTACATAAATATATTATGCCAAATATTATTATTTTCTCATGTTAATTGGTGAACAAATCCTTCTTATGTTAAAATCGAATTTAAAGTAAATAATAGTTTGTGTTTTTCAAATTCAGTGAAAAGTTGCAGCGTTTAATAAAGTGTAAAGCGGTTTAAAACAAATGCATACAAGTTTATTGCATTTGCTCTAAATTTATTTGTTTTTAAAATATTATACAAACAATTAATTCAAAATTCTCAAATTTCGGAATTATCAGAAATTAATTCGAACTAAAAATTTTAAGTGCATTTAGGAAAAAAAAAACAAGCGAACAAACAAAAAGTTTAAATTTAATCCTAAAAAATTCATAAAGTTTTTAAAATTTATTTTTTAATTTTGTAAAAAATATACAAACATTTGAAAAACACAAAAAACAAAAAGAAAATAAACATGGTCATTGTATTGTCATATTCGCACAAATATTAAATTTAAATCTCATGTCAAAAGAAAGGAAAATCGATACAATTTCGACCATAAGTTCATTAAGTTTCGTATATGGTAACACAATCTACATTTCTTAACCTAATCAAACACATTTAAATGGCAAAAATTTACTAATTTTGAAAGAAAGATCCTAGTTGTGAAAAATAGTTCTTTGCATTTGCACTATATTACAAATGATGAAGATAACAGTCTGATCAAACATCATTCAGTACAATAATTAATAAAAATTAGTATCGAAATTTAAAACATAACCCAAAGGATAAATCCCCCTTTTCTCAAATTTAATTTTTATTTAATTCGGTATATGTATTGTCGTAACGAAATTCTTAATTCCTGAATAAATTTCCATAAAATCTCGGTTTCTAGTCTAACATTTTCTACATTTGAAAATTCGAACATTTTCAAAGTACAACAGAAAATGTTAATGGTTTTATAACATTCCTAAAGTCTAAAATTTTCAACAGAAAATGCTAATGTTTTTATAACATTTTTAAAATCCAAAATTTTCTACATTGAAAATTCTAACATTTTCTACACTGAAAATTCTAACATTTTCTACACTGAAAATTCTAACATTTTCTACACTGAAAATTCTAACATTTTCTACACTGAAAATTCTAGCATTTTCTACAACAGAAAATGCTAATGTTTTTATAACATTTTTAAAATCCAAAATTTTCTACATTGAAAATTCTAACATTTTCTACACTGAAAATTCTAATATTTTCTACAAAAGAAAACTGTAATATTTTAATAGAATTTCTGAATACTCCAATTTCCGAAAAAAAGGAGAAAAAGAACATTCTAAAGATAGGAACTACTAAGGTTCTAATAAAGGAAATTAAAACTGCAGTTTCTTTATTGCATTTTCTCAATAAATAAGTCCGCTATTAATTTCGTGATAAAATTATTGAATAATTTCGCACTGATACTCTTAGGGAATCAGAATACCCAAATCAAATTAAAATTTGAACAGGAGAATAGGAAATATTTAAGATTAAAATTTTAACTCAAAACTCATATCTAAAATACATATATACTTCCCTTCTAAAATCTCGTAAGTTGAAACCATGTCCAATCCAAATTTAGACACTGTAGACCACACCCAATCTTTAATCCAAGATAAATTTATGTTTGACAGTGATCACCTTCTGTCATTTTGCTCCAACTTCAGTAATAGTGAAATTCAAGATCAAACAGATTCTATGCTTGAAACAAAACTAGAAGACTTGGAAAATAGATGGAAAAAATTGGAAATCTCGTATGAAAGACTCATGCTCGCACCAATATCCACTGCAAGCAAAGATTTAAAAGATAGTGCTAAAGTCAATTTTAATGCATGCTCTGAAACTTTTCACACATGTCGATCTAATATAATGGACATGCTAAAGATCAATAGAATAACTCCCACTTCTCATAACATTACGTCTCGAATGAGCTTACCACTTCAAGCTTACCCACCTCAAAACTCAAGTGTAAATATCAAACTTCCGCCTTGCGACACTGAAGTTTTTGCAGGAAGTTATGAAAATTGGCCATCGTTTCGTGACATGTTCACAGCGATCTATATAAACGGCACAAATTGTCCACCTGTGGTTAAATTGTTTCATTTGCGAAATAAAACCAGAAATGAGGCAGGCGCAATTGTAAAACGCTACCCACTTTGCGATGACAGCTTTGATCTCGCTTGGAATGCACTCAAAGCTCGTTATGAAAACAAAAGAGTTTTAGTAGATCATCAACTCCAAATCCTTTTTAACATCCCCATAGCCACCTCTGAAGATAGTAAGACACTTCAGAAAATCCATTCAACTGTCGCTGACGTTCTTCAAACCCTTCATACTCTAAATGTAAACACAGAAAATTGTGATTTTTTCATAGTTCATCTAGTTTGCTCCAAACTTCCTAATGAGACTCTCGCTCTATGGGAACAATCGCTTAAGTCCCATCGTGAATTATTAAAATGGTCGCAATTAGAGGAATTCCTAATCGACAGATACGAAGCAGTCGAAAGAATTTCTAATATGAAAATTACTAAAGAGCGTCTAAGTTTACCAGATTTTTCTCAATCTACAATCCAATCTTACTCTTCACAAGAGAAACTTAACACTACATGTAAACTTTGTAACGAAGTCCATAATCTAAGAACATGTAAAAAATTCAAAAGATTCACTATACAGCAAAGAATAGATTTCGTTTCAGCCAACAAAATTTGCACAAATTGTCTTTCTCCAAATCACTTAAAAGCAAAATGTCCTAGCAAGAATACGTGCTTCATATGTAAATCAAATCATCACACCTCTCTTCATCTAGCAAAACCCAACAATTCTGAGATTCAGCCTATTTCCTCTAATCCTCCAAGATATGTATCTGATAGTCGTAACCAAGGCACCTCAACAAATGTCAAACAGATAGCTATTTCGCAAAACGATTCCCCTTCCACATCGGAACAAGCACAGAATTCAAGAACTCAAGTTCAAGCTAATATTTCAGTTAATAGTGAGTTCATATTGCTCAGAACAGCACTAGTTCATATTCTACATATGGGAGAGCTTTTCAAAGTGAGAGCCCTGATTGATTCAGGATCTCAAAGAACATTTTTATCAGAAAAAGTCAGAAATAGACTTCTGCTCCCAACCCGAAAATCCCATGTTGATGTAATTGGTATTGGAGGTCAAGTGCAAACTGCGACTAAAGAATGCGATCTTGTTCTTTTTGCCCAAAAGTCAAACATTAAAGTCTCAATCAGTGCTATCATATTACCAAAAGTCACAAACCACATTCCCTCAGTATCATTTGAATTTCCCAAGTTTAAAACGGAAAATCTCGATTTAGCTGACCCAACATTCAATCAATCTTCTCAGATTGACCTCATTCTCGGGAATGATTCAGAGCGTTTCATAAATATTGATGGAATCAAGAAAAATATATGTGGTCACGTATCTGCTTATAACACAATATTTGGATGGGTTCTCAGTGGACCAATTAAAGGACGGCCAATTCAGTCTTTCACAACGTCTATAGTTCCCTCTGAAACCTCTATTCTAAATGATCTCCTGCGAAAGTTCTGGGAACAGGAGGAATTGCTATCCCCTAAACTTATATCCGAAGAGGACCAGTATTGCGAAACATTTTACAAGAACACGACAACGCGGCAACAGGACGGTAGATATGTCGTTCGTTTACCTTTCAAAAAAGAATTCCCATGTTCTTTATTTCTCAGCACGTCTCGAATACTAGCTCTTGGTCAATATTCCCGTATGAAAATATCGTTATCGAAAGACCCTGAACTCCAAACCCAATACAACGCTGTTTTGAACGAATATTTATCTCTTCAACACATGGAAAAAACCACATTTCGTGAAGTGTGTATCGATGACAAATATTTTTCCTTCTACTTGCCACACCATGCAGTAGTTCGTCCTGAGCACAAAACAACCAAGGTTAGAGTAGTTTTTAATGCGTCACGAAAAACAAAATCAGGATATTCTTTGAATGACGTTCTTTATACTGGTCCAACCCTGCAGCAAGACCTCATGAATGTAATTCTTAATTGGCGTACATATCGTTACGTTTTCAGTGGCGACATTCAAAAAATGTATCGCCAGATATTGGTACACCCAGAAGATAGATCTTTCCAAAGAATTCTGTTTCAAGAAGAGCACTCTGCCCCTTTTAAAGACTATCAGCTCAAAACTGTTACATTTGGAGTAAATTGCGCTCCATTTTTAGCAATCCGTACACTTCTTCAATTAGCTACAGATTCAGAAGCAAAGTTTCCCAGAGCGGCTTCCATTTTACGAAATGAGACGTATGTTGATGACATATTGTCGGGAGGTCACACAATTGAAGAAGCATTAAACGCTCAAACTGAATTAATTCTCACTCTACAATCAGCGGGATTTCCATTAAAGAAAATTACCGCTAATACTTCCGAATTGCTCACTAATATTGCTTCTGAAGATCTCTATGATTCAGAATTCCTTCGCTTTCAAGAAACAAGCACAACAAAAACATTAGGAATCAAGTGGAATGCCCTCACTGATTCATTCTCCTACTCATTTTTCCCAATTCCCCAATCATCCAACGTTACAAAACGCGCTATACTCTCTGCAGTAGCCAAATTGTTCGACCCTGCTGGGTGGATAAACCCGATAGTTATCAGAGCCAAAATGCTTATGCAGCAACTGTGGCTAGAAGGTCTAGATTGGGACCAAAACGTCAGTTCCGAATCGCTCGAATTATGGAACAATCTTATCTCCGATCTGCCCTATATTGAAAACATTGTTATCCCACGGTGGATACAATTCGCACCCCTTGACATCATACATATACATGGGTTCTCAGATGCCTCAAAACAAGCATATTGTGCCGCTGTTTATATAAGATGTCAAACTAAAAGTAATGTCTCATACTCTAATTTATTAGTAGCGAAAAGTAAAGTAGCTCCTCTACAAACTGTTTGTTTACCTCGGCTTGAACTTAACGGAGCTCTTTTGTTAGCCAAATTAGTCAATCATGTGCTAAAATTTCTCAACTTAAATGAATCCGAACTCATATTGTGGACTGACTCAACTATAGTGTTAAGTTGGCTATCTAAACCCCCAACGACATGGGAAACATATGTTGCCAACCGTATATCTCAGATCCACCAATTAGTACCAAAAGCTATATGGCGTCATGTTCCCACTCATGACAACCCTGCCGATTTGGGTACACGTGGTTGTAGGCCGCAAGATTTAGTAATTAACCCGTTATGGTGGCATGGACCTTCTTGGCTGGTTAACCCTCAGTCTTCATGGCCATCTAGAGTAGATATCCCAACGTCACAGCACTCGTTAGCTACATCCATTATCCCAGTTCAAATTATTGATATATTGGAAAATTTTTCTTCTTATCACCGAGCTTTACGAGTTTTATGCTACGCTTTTCGATTCATTAATAAATGTCTATCTATAAATAGACCACATCAAAATCTCGATTCTCTCAATCTAACCCACTCCGAAGTTACAGCGGTTAAAAATAAACTCATTATCCTAGCTCAAAAATCTTTTTATGAATCGGAATATACATTATTATCTAATTCACAACCAATCCACGAAAAAAGTTCTCTCAAAACTTTAAATCCATTTCTCGACTCAAATAAAATTCTCCGAGTAAATGGTCGTTTATCGCAATCATCATTACCTTATAACGAACGCTTTCCTGTAATATTACCAGGCAACTCCCGACTCTGCCAATTATATTTAAACCATTTACATACGACATTAGCGCACGCAGAATGCAACCACATGTGCAGAATGGTTCAGACAGAATTCTATATTTCCCGTCTCAAACTGAGAATAAAGAAAATTATTCGTCACTGTAAGATTTGCATAATATTCAGACAAAAAAATTGTAAACAAATAATGGCTCCACTACCCCCTGATAGATGCAATCTCTCAGTACCATTCCAAACTACCGGGATTGATTTCGCTGGGCCTTTCGATCTCAAAACATCGAAATTACGAAATGCTTCCTGCATAAAAGGATATGTCTCCGTCTTTGTTTGCTTTAGCACAAAAGCCATACACCTCGAGGCGTGCTCAGACTTGTCAACTCCAGCTTTTCGCGCGGCATTCGCTCGCTTTATTGGGAGGCGGGGGCTCCCTCGCAGGATAGTGTCCGATAACGGTCGCAATTTTCTCGGTGCTAGTAGGGAACTAAGCAGAGAATTTGCATCGTTTATAAACTCAGCAGCTGAGGATATTTCTCAAAAATATATTACTCAAGGCTTCGAATGGAGTTTTATCCCACCACATGCGCCTCATATGGGGGGCCTTTGGGAGGCCGCAGTAAAAAGTTTCAAATTTCACTTCAAACGCACAGCAGGAGCCCACAAATTTAATTTCGAAGAATTTTCCACCCTTCTCGCACGTATAGAAGGAATACTTAACTCTCGTCCAATCTCAGCAATGTCAGAAGATCCATCAGATCTGACAGCCCTGACTCCAGGACATTTTCTAACTGGAAAACCCATAATGGCGTTCCCAGAACCTATGACCGAACAAATAGCCCTAGTTAAAAGATGGGAACAACTAAAAGCTCTTCACCATCAATTTTTCCTAAGATGGAAGGAAGACTACTTGAAGGCTCTACACAAAAGGTACAAATGGAAGAATCCTTCATCTAATCTCAAACCCGGCGACCTAGTTGTAGTCATCGACGATTTACTCCCTCCATCCGAATGGAGATTAGGGCGTATATTAAATACTTACAAAGGTTCTGATGACAACGTTAGAGTAGCTGATGTAAAAATCGTCAATGGAGTTATAACTCGTCCCATTGTAAAGCTATGTTATTTGCCATTTCTCAAAGAAAATGATGCCCTTACAAACTAATTCCTACTTATCATTTATCGTTTGTCACCAATTAACAACTTCATTTGCTCACTCTCATGATTATCATCAACTAATCATACACTTTTTTCCTTTTGTTTTTCTCTTTCTCTCTCATTTTATTGTCTTTAGGTCAAATCCATCCAGGCGGAACCCCGAAATTCACCAATGCAAGGTGTGCAGACAGTTCCACGCTCTCAGGTTTTGTCGCCGATTCTTAAAAATGAGTATCACGGAGAGGAATAGAGTGGTACACCGATACCGGTACTGTAAAAATTGTCTTGCTAGAAGCCATCAACTCAGATCATGCACATCTTTAGCTACTTGTCGCAAATGTGACCATCTCCACCACACGCTTCTTCATCCTTTTGGTGGTAGACAAAATGACCTGCGTGTCCGAATCAGCCATGAGTATAGAAAAAGTGAACGTAAAACCAACAGACAAACCATAACCAACAACATTCAGCCAGCCGGAGTTTCAAATTCATCGTTGACTCCAAATCATCAAATAATTTCTGAGGCCATCCGATCCCTGGCGCAAGTTCTTTGCGTACAACCCGGCACCAAGAGTGCACAACTCCGAGATGGCCGGCATGTTTAAAATCAATTATTTTAAACCAAACATTTATATTATTTATGTAATAATATAACTACGTATTTCTTTATATTGAATTCTATCTTTACTTAAATCTTTTACCATGAATTGTATCTATATCCAATGTCATGACATTATAAGCTGATATAGCGACTATTTATAAACTAACGTTAACAGAAAACTATTGTGAATTATAAATTATAAAATAATGCCTAAAATCGAGACTTGCAAATCTTTTGTGTCTTACTGAAGTCTTATTATAGGAAAATGAATATTGTAATTTTTACTTTTTAGTCTGCTACCAACTTAACAAGTTGTCTCTAAGTTCAGTAGTTAACTTTTCGCTTAAACAGTTTTGTATAAACTTCAAATTTACTCTTAAGCACTTACTTAAGATAAGCTAAATTGTTAACGGTGAGCCGAAAATATATTGAACCTATAAAAAGCCAAACTCTAACCCTTTTTATTTTCTACCCAAACGTCTAATTCCTTTATATTTCCTTTTTTTGAGAGGAATTATAAAGCCTTTAAGCAAGATCCATCTATTAAAACGGAGTAGCGTGTTACATCCATTCGATATACAGTCCACTATAACAACCATCTATCCCCTATTAGATCCTAATAGCACCAGCTCCCCGAACGCACCAATATAATAGAGCAATCTTGTTCAATAGGTAAGGTTCTTTCCAAGCTTATACCTATCGGTATGCAAAATTTCAGGTTAATCCGTTTGGTAGTTTTTGCATATTGTGATTGCAAAATTGGTGTAATAATAGTTTTACAAAAAGTGGGCGTAAAAAGGGGCGTGTCATCCGATCAAGATCTTGTATAGCCTATTGTTGCTTTTGGCGTTAGACCTATTAGCGTTCAAATTTCGTGTAAATCGGTTCAGTAGTTTTGCCGTGAAAGCGTAACAAACAAACAGTCTGTTTTATATATACAAGGGTTATCGTTAAAGAATCATAATGTACATAGATTTACTATTTCAAAAAGATGTTTCAAAACATCAACAAAATGTTAAACAAATTTTAACATTTTTGAAATACCACCGGGGTGTTTATGGTCTATAGTGAAAAAATTAGGTCAATACCTCTTATAGTTAAGCTGTACCTGCGATTTGAATTCTGCGAATTTCGCGAAAAACTATTTTTTGTAATATTTTAGAAAATATGTCCATATTATTTACTGTTATATAGTTTAAACAAAATATTTACGGAATATTATCTCTCAGATAATATAAAATATGTCCCTGAAGTTATATATAAATCATGAAATCCTAAGCGTTAAATTTGGAGGTCAAAGGTCAAATTTAGCAATATTTGGAAATTCTCATTAAAACATGTCGAAATATTATTTATTTGTTTGCTATATTTACTAGAATTACAAGAATATATAATATATGATTCGATATTTTAATTAAGAACAATAAAAAATTAAAATTAACCCTTTAAAGCACTTGGGTCCAATATATTCCCAAAGTTCAATAAATCAATTTTAATAATTCTCTATATAATTTTAAAAAATAAAGGGTTAATTTTATTTTTTGTTGTTGTTATTTTAAATATCGGACCATATATTATAAGTTCCTGTAATTTTAGATAATATAGCAAACAAATAAATAATATTTCGACATGTTTTAATGAGAATTTCCAAATATTGCTAAATTTGACCTTTGACCTCCAAATTTTACTCCTTAGGATTTCCCGATTTATATATAACTTCAAGGACATATTTTATATTATTTGAGAGATGATATTCCGTAAATATTTTGTTTAAAATATATAACAGTAAAGAATTTTTTTTTTAAATATTACAAAAAAATTAGTTTATCGCGAAATTCGCAGAATTCAAATCGCAGGTACAGCATAAATATAAGAGGTAAATATTAAATACTGGTGGTATTTCAAAAATTTTTTAATTTGTTTAACAAAGATTTAAAAAAAAATTCAAATGGAGTTTTGAAACTGCCGTGTAAAAAATAATTTTTTTGATCATAGCTAAGAACAGGTTCACGATATATTTTAAGGACAAAAACTTACATTCGAGTAAATATAGATATCTATATATATAAAATTGAATGTGTATTTGTATGTTTGTTTGTTTGGACTTTATAGACAGCTAAACGGCTGAACCGATTTTTCTGAAATTTTCACAGTCTCTTCCTGTATGTCTCAAAGGAACTATAGGCTACTTTTACTTCAATACTTTAAGTCGGCGACATGCCACGCCAACATAAATAATAAGTATTAAAAGTCGCATATCTCAGAAACAGCAAGAGCTACAGTCCTCAAATTTTGCATGCAAAACTTTGACTTCCATATGAACACATGAGAATAAAGTGGGCAGCCTAGTTATAGTGTGCGTGGCACCTCCCATATAAAGAAAGTCCTAAATTAGTATATCTGAGAAAATATAACAACTAGAGTCCTCATTTTTTTCGGATGAACCTTTAGTATTAAATTTAATGTTTAGGACAAAAAATGTGCGGACTAGCAAAAGGCGGCGTATATGCGTTATATATTAAAATTCATTGATCTGGAAAACTATTGGAGATAGAATCTTAAACTTAATTTTTCACAAAGACCTTTAATTAACTTCCACGTCAATATTTATGAGAAAAATGGGTGGACTTTATTAAGTGGGTTTTGGTACCTCCTATACGGATCTACATATGTATATGTATAAAAATGAATGTGAACTTTATGAATTTGGACTTTATAGACAGCTAAACGGCTAAAGCGATTTTTCTGAAATTTTCAGAAAAGGAACTATATGATATTTTTTACTTCAAAATTTCCATTTACAAAATAAGTATTAAGAGTCGCTTATCTCAGAAACTGTAAGAGCTAGAGTCCTCAAATTCTGTATGGACAACTTTAACATCCATATGAATACATGGAAATGAAATTAGCAGCCTAGCTACAGTGGGCGGTGCCCCATATAAAGAAAATCTTAAATTGTACATCTGAGAAAATATAACAGCTAGAGTCCTCATTTTTTCGGATGAACTTTAGTATCAAATTGATTGTTTAGGACAAAAATGGGCGGACTAGCAACTTTTAGGCAGTCTTGGCACCTTGGCAATTAAGTACAAAAATTCGTGTATCTGGAAAGCTATTAGAGCTAGAATCCTCAATTTTGCACGAAGAACTCTGACATTCAATAGGTGCTTGGCAAAAATTAAATGCAAAAATTCGTATATCTGCGAGACTGTAAGAGATAGAATCTTCAAAAATCGTAAAATAGCTTAGAGATATGATGATAAAGAAAATACTTAAATTAATGTATCTTAGAAACTAAATCAGCTGGAGTCTTAAATTTTGTAAAAGTCACTGTAGTAAGTATTCATATTATTATTTAGAGCAAATGACCAAGATCTGCAACGTGAAATGGGTTACAATCCACAATATTTAGAGAATTTTGTGGCAGAAAATTTACCGCATCTACAACCAGAGCAGAGAATGGCATACAATACAATAATCCCAAGGCTTTAGAATAGGATATAATTATTAAGAAAAATTTCAATTGTAAATATTAAGTCAATTATATTTTAGTAATGCAGTAAAATAAAGACACAACCTTTCGTTTTAATGTCACACTTTATTATAAATGCTTCTTACAAACTAAGTCACAATGAATTCCATAAATTCCAATTAAAGCTAGGTCATGAAAAGGAAAAGGATAGATATATGATTATAATAAGCTTAAATCTAATGTATGTACATTTACATCATGAAATATTATCGGTACACTCTAAAAATATAAATATACATAGAGAAATATATAATACTGTACATATAAATATAACACTACATAAATATATTACTACAATTCGGCCATCCTGACCACGAGATCACCTGATCTCGGTGCTATGTACTACGTGACCAACGACCCTTGAACCACGGACGAATATTACCAACTGCCCACACGCCCTTGTAGGGGTTGCGAGATGCCTGAAAACCTTCTATATCCTCTAAAAGATATCTATCATGGCGCAAAACCTTTGACACTCTATAGGGACCCTTAAATTTTGGAATAAGTTTCCGAGATACACCGAATCGAAATTTTTCACCATAACATAGTCGTCCACCGAATATCGAATAGGTGCCCTCCTTTTCCCATTTACGTAATCCCTATTATGAGCCTGTAAAGCGTCCTGTCTTTGCGAAGCCTTTTCCCTAACCGATACGTGATCCGCCTGACTCTCATTCCGAGTATATAAAGCCTCCTTCAAAAAATCCACAACGCTACCTTTTTGTCCTACGCCAAACAACAACACACTAGGATGATTACCTATAGTCCTATGAATGGTGTTATTCAAAGTATGTTCAACCTTATCCAATACCATGTCCCAGTAAATGTTCTCCTGCAGACGTACCAACTTTGCCAACATGGGACCGATGCTCCCTCCTATTTACCCTTTCCACCTGTCCGTTCGCTTGAGGGGATCCAGTCGCAAAAAATTCCCTAAATTCAGCAGAAGTAAAAGCTGAATCCCTATCACGAATTATATACCTAGACCTGAAATAATCCCTCAAATGACAAATAACCTCCTTTGTATTTGTAGTCTTCGTCGGATATAGCCTAACAAACTTCCTACCAGCTTTTATAACAACAAGAATATGTTTAAGTTGTCTACCATTATCCACCGGCCCATAATGGTCTATATGTATCACGTCAAAGGGACTTGTCGATTTTGGAATATTATTCAAAAATCCCTCCTCCTTCCTGTTCTTCGAAGAATATGCTATACATCGCAAACAATTCCGTATGTGCCTTGTAGCCCTGTCCCTAATTTTCAATACCTACATGTCCAATTGCATCATGATACTTATACAAAACGTGGTGTACCATATCAACAGGTACACAAAATAGCAAACCACCAGTTTTCCTATATACGATCCCGTCCCTCATCTCATACATCTTATTTTGTTTCCTCTGAAGTTTATTTTTAAGTTCTGACAATTTCGCATCCTTATTCTGACATATTATCAGATTTTCCTCGAATGTGTTGCTCTCTATCACCATTACGCTTAAACATCTACTTAGTGCATCAACATGCTGCATCCGCGAACCTACTCTATGTTCTGAAATATAGTCATAATCCTGTAACTCGAGACCCCATCTTGCGATTCTCGGATTCAATTCTCTCTTATTTAACGTCATTGTCAAAGAATTGCAATCCGTAATAATCTTAAACTTTTTTCCCTGTAAATATATACGAAATCCTCTTAAAGCATTTACAATGGCCAGAGTTTCCAATTCAAAACTGTGGTATTTCGACTCAGCTTCAGTTGTCCTCTTGGAAAAATAAAATATCCGGTGCATCCTGCCATCCTCCTTCTTTTGCATCAAAACAGCTCCAAAGCCAATGCTGCTTGCATCCCAATGCAATTCGGTATCATCTTTCGGATCATACAAGGCCAAAACTGGCGCCTCGATTAATTTTCCTTTCAAAAGGTCAAACGAACATAATTCGTCAAGTCCAAATTTAAATTTCCTGTAATTTCTGGTCAAGTCATATAACAGTTTCGCAATAATCTAAAAATCCTTCACAAATCTTCTAAAGTATGAACAAAGACCTATAAAACTCTGTACCAAATGAACATTCGTAGGTATAGGGAAATCTCTTATCGCACGAATACCCTTGCCCTGACCATTAATTCTATAACCCAAATAAGTGACACAAGTCTGCTGAAACTCGCACTTATCCAATCTTAACTCTAATTTGTTCTCCACCAAACGATCGAAAACTTTCCTCAAAATCTGAAAATGTACATCAATATCAACTGTAGGTATCATTATGTCATCCAAATATCCATTCCTTAAGTCCAATTTTGTAAAATAGCGTTTACCCGCAAGCCTATCTAACAAATCGTATATCAATGGAAAGGGGTAACTGTCCTTTGAGGTCATCTTATTCAAAACTCGGTAGTCCACACACATTCTGAGGTCACCTGTCTTCTTCCTAACCAAAACTATTGGCGACAAAAATTCCTAATGTATCTTTTCCATACGACAATCTACGCGGAGTACAACTAAAAGGATTTGCGTTATCAAGAATCAATCTTGTTTCCTTGAACAAAACCACACTAGTTTCTTCTTTTTTTGTTTTTTTCTTTTCTCTTGATCTTTTTATTCTTAGAACACACTATATTTTTCCATATTCTCACTTTTCACAATTTTCCCTGGTAGAGGGAAGAAAAAATGTTTTACAATTTTTTTTTGTGTTCGCAAACTGTAGTCACTTTTTCCTCACAACTTAAGTCTTTATGTTTGAAATAATATTATTTCAATTTATCTATTTTCAATACGAATTCATGTAAATGTTCTGGAGTAATCCCACTTCTGATTGTTTGTAGTAAAATAAAGACACAACCTTTCGTTTTAATGTCACACTTTATTCTAAATGCTTCTTACAAACTAAATCACAATCAATTCCATAACTTAAAGCTAGGTCATGAAAAGGAAAAGGATAGATATAATCTTAAATCTAATTTATGTGCATAAGCAGCACAATCATTTACATCATGAAATATTATCGGTACACTCCAAAAATATAAATATACATAGAGAAATACATAATACTATACATATAAATATAACACTACATAAATATATTACTAATTTTGTAATTTTGTAATATTTTGTAAATTTTTTTTTTAGGAATAAGAAATAATTATTAAGAAATAATATACATAAATACCAATTAATCAATAAAATACTTTAAATATCAAACTTTCTTTGACTTATTACTTTATGGTTTTGGATCGTGACAAACAAATATTAATACAATTTTCCTAAACAAAAAATATATTTCAATCTATTTTGAATATTTTTTTATTTTATATCGACAGGAGTAGCAAAGCACGAAGGGTTTTAGCTAGTTTTTTATAAAAATGATATTGTTGTAGATACATACTCCCATCACTTATATTTTCCACCGGAAAACTGTTTTTATTTCAAAACCTGTAATCTGCTGTATATCGGGTGTAGTTTCCTACGATCGAGAAAACTATGAACTATATTACATCTTGAATGAATGTCTACGATGCCACTTCTGTATGCAGAATAAGAACTACTGAACAAAAACCACTCCTAAAATACATAACTCTCAATTCGAGAAAACAATAAAGATCCGTTAGGATAGTTTAGGTTGGTAGGAGGATGTATACTACATCAAATTCGAAGAAATACTCCTAAGCCACTATCGTGCGCTCCTTAAAGATCCGTAATCATTCATATTTTCCATACAAATCGAGTTTTATATCAAAAATATAAAATTTAAATGTATTGTTAAATCGATATAACAATAAAAATCTGCAATAAGTTAAATAAACCATCAAAAAATTATCTTGGTTATTTTTTCAATGCAGCTCAAATCTAAAAAAACATGATACGTATTTGACTACTCATTAGAGTGTCCTGAAAGACAGCACTTTTGCAAATCTCAAACGATGCATATAAAGTATTGTTCATATAAAATATGGATGAATTCATCTTTCAATATCTTTTTTTTTTACTTTTAGAAAATTATCCACCAAATATTCTGCACGTATGTAGCGCCGTATTTATTCCAAGCTTTTCAAATTAAGTAATGATTTTGAATAATTCCAGCACACATTTTCCATTAACAAATTCCGAAATTTAATAACTAAAATTATTTGTGTAACTTTTTTGTATTTCTAACGATATTTGACCTTTGAAACTTTATTTCTTCGGATTTAATAAGTGGTGGCTAAATCCATCCAAAACTTTAGTTGGATGCATAAGCTAATGAATAAAAATAATATTTTTGAACATACTCTTTTATAAATGGATGTAGTTTTGATGACGAAAAAACTGTGGTTTAACTCTTCGATGAACACCTCAAAATTGTTTGTCAAATTAAAAGTAGTTTTGTTTTTTCTGCCAAGATCAAGGATTCTTCATATTTTCCTAGGATAGAAAAAAAAACAAATTTTGTTCTTTTTAAAGGAATTTGATATAAATGAGCGCAAATTTTTCATGATTTTGTGCAGAATTTCTTATAATTGTTTCAGAGTTCTTTCAATTGAATGTACTTTTTCAAACAGTAAAAAAATCGCTTGAAATTTTGTACGGTTAATGGCACGTACTTTTGAAATTAATAAAATGCCTCCGAAGACACCAGCACTACAATTCAAAGTACACCAGCACTACAATTCAAAGTATGGTGTCACCTAATTTAAATTGAACAGTTCTTTAAATCTACTGCACATGGAAAAAATAAAACAAATAATTTGAAAGTGTCCTTAGTTCCCTACTAGTGATTGAAATTCTGATTTCAGTATAATTTCTCAAAAAAAGTTTCTTAAATTTTTCTACAAATGAGTAAAAATTTCCTTATTTAAGCTCATTTTCAATTTCTACATTTTTAAGGGACTTTTTGGCCCAGAAACTGAGTTTAAGGATTAAAAAAAGGCAGAAAATTAAGATAACTATTTTGTTGTTATAAGATAAATTTTTTGAAATAGATGTCAAATCTATTTCAACAAAAGTCATTACAGATAGAAAAATATTCTCTTTGCTTTTTGAAGAATATTTACCTAACAGCAACATTAATCACATAATATCAAAATATACGAAGTATGCTCTTACCGCGAACAGGTCACGTTTTTAGAGGCTTCATGAAATAACTCCTCACGAATTAACTTCCCAAAACAAAAATGAAATAATGAAATTTGGTGACTTATTTCATTATGAAATAATTCCCCAATTTAAAAATGAAAAAAAGCCCCAACGAAATGAAATAACTTCTTAAATTAAAATTAAATAACACCCCATTTTTTGGAATTTATTTCATATGAAACAAATCCCTAATTTTGAAATGAAATAAGTTCCCATTTAAAAATAACAAATTATGGAACAAGTCGGTTTTAGTGACCTTTCTAAAAAAAGTTGGTCGCTCATTCTTTCGTTTAATCGCTTAATAAAGATTTCCTTAACAGCCGGCGTGCGGCCGGCGCAAGAACTTTCTATTCTATGGTATGTCCAACAACGGCTTCGCTTAATAAATATTTCCTAAATAGACAGCCTACGGCCGGACGCACGGATGACCAACACCGGCTTCGCTTAATAAAGATTTCCTAAATAGCCGGCCTAAGGCCGAACACTTTTGATACAAGGAGAGTGTATTCTTAGCGAAGCCGGTGTCCAATGTACCCCAGAGGATAAAACTCTTGCGCTCGGCCGAAGACCGGCTATCAGGCACATATTATTTATTTCGTGTGACAAATGTAATATAATGAAATAACTCCCCAAAAATATTTTTAGGTATTAATTTCATTTTTGAATTTTGAATAATTATTTCATAATGAAATAACTCCCCATTTTAAATGTGAAATAACGTCCCAAAAAACGAATTAAATCCCCAAATTTCGTTGTTTTTGCTTTCTGAACAAATTTTTAGGGAGTTATTTCATATTTGTTTTGGGGAGTTATTTCGTAGGGAGTTATTTCATGACGCCGTTTTTTGAAGAGAAAATCTGTTGTAACTCTGCTTGATTTAAAGTAGCAAGAATTATGTATATAATATTTTGAAGTGCAATATTAGCTTTGTTTTGAGGTACTAAGCGTGTTTCTACTATTTACCGTTCATATTAGCTTCATATGTTAGCTTTTTGGCCAAAAATTTTGATTTTTTCAAACTTTGAGCGTCGAGCGGCACGATTATTAATCGAGCTTAAATTTCTGCTATATCAATATCTGGAAAGGGTAATCATTTGGGGTTAAGACGAACAATATTCCAACATCGACTTTTTGCGATCACTCTAATGTGCATACATATTTCCTGTAAAAATCTAGATAGTTTTTTCAAAACAAACACTTTTTAATGCAACTTACACATTTTTTTGTTCTTTTGATACAATCAACACGAATGAATACAAATTTTACATTTAAAACCCACAAATATAATTGTCATTTCATGTAAAAACTTAATTGTATTTTTTGCATCTTCACATATATTTTCTAATTATATAATTTTTTCTAATTATATTAACTTTTACAATCAATGCAAATAAATACATTTTTTTTTTGCAAAATTACTACAAATATTTTGAATATGTATATTTTTAAATATGAGGAGAATGTATATTTATTGCAAATTGAAAACGAGTAAGAAATTATAGTCGGGCGAGGCCGACCTATATTGTGATTTAGTTGCCATAATAAAGCATTTAAGTTGAATTGTACCTTGCCTTAGATATACATACTTAAGCCGTCTATTGTTGAATAAAATTGTGGACATTTAAGTGAAATTTTGATGGGGGCTTTTCATAGGGGCTAGGGTCATATGAGAACCTATTATTATGGAATTCGTGAGGGTCATCAAGTCTTGTATAAAACTGGTTTTTGCAGCTTTTTTGGCGAGATATGAGTATATTAAACATAAAAATACGAACTTAAAAGATCATGTGCCAAATTGCATTGAATTATCTCTAAAATTGCGACCTGTAGTTTGATTACAAGGTTTAAAAGCCCTATTCGGGTTTTCAGTTGTATGGGGGCTAGGTGAAATAATAGACCGATGTTAACCATTTTCAATAGGCTTCGTCCCTGTGACAATAGAAGATCATGTACTAGATCATGTAAATAGACTCAGAAAATGATTCTGAGCCGATTGGTATACTTTAAGGTATAGGACCAATATTATTGTGCGTTACAAACATCAGCACAAACCCAATATACCCTCCCCACTAAAGTGGTGTAGGGTATAAAAAAAATATAAAAGCAATTACTAATATTTAAACACTGGTTTTATCGCGTTGTGTATTTTGTTTTTGTTATACCCTCCACCACCATCAGTGGTGATAGAGGGTATATATAACTTTGTCATTCCGTATGTAATACCAAGAAATATTAATCTGACACCTTATTGATCCTTATGAAATTCTGAGTCGATTTAGCTATGTCCGTCCGTCTGTCTGTCCGTGTAAAACACGCTCACGTTAAAACGAAGCAATAGAAATTCACCCAAAACATTCTTTATTATTCGGTACGGTTTGGAATTGAAAATCAGTAAAATTGGTTCACGACGTAAAAAGTTATGAGTAAAAATTTCAGACTACCTCGAAAAAAATAACGTTTTTTCCCAATTCTTAAGTAGTTTTCTCAGAAACTACCAAAGATATTTCAATAAATTTTGTCACACATTATTTTTTTGTGAAAGGAATCAAGTATTTGTGATAAAATTCGAGCTGAATGAGTTTTGTGTACATACAAATCATTCTGCCAAATTTCTTTTCGGATCGGTCCATTATTAGTCGTAGCTCCCAGATAAGGCCCACTTCCGAAAATCACTTAAACGCATATGTTTCATTGATAAATAAAGCTATCGGTATAAACTTCAACCTGAATATGTTTTGTGTACATATACCTAAATCATTCTACCAATTTTTTCCCGGATCGGTACATTATTGGTCATAGCTCCCATATAAGGACATCTTCCGAAAATCATTTAAACTCACATATTTTGTTGTCAAATAAAGCTATCTTGATAAAAAATATGTTTTGTGTACATACATATGAATCACTACGAAGTTTTTCTTGAGTGGCCAGTAATTGGTCATAGCTCCTATACAAGTACTTAAACGCACATATTTTATTAATTAATAAATCTATTGGAGTAATATTCGACTTGATTTTTTTTTTGTTTTTTGCATATAAATCATTATACGAAATTTTTCTTGATCGGTCCATAATTGGTCACAACGCCCATATAAAGATAATTTCCGAAAATTACTTAAACGCACATTGACAATCAAAGCCATCGGGATAAGTATGAGTATGTTTGTGTATAGATAAATCATTATATTAAAATGTTTACAACTGACCTATGAAATTAATAGGAAAAATTCGAATACAGTCCACAGTGGGGCAGAATGGACATTTTTTGGAAATAAATCTGGCATTTCTAAACGGCTGATCCGATCGGGATAAAATTTGGCGTGAGCGTAGCCAAGGAGTATTTGAGTTTAAGTTTTGAAGATGAACCCTGCAGATGCCCCAGGGACGGCGCTGTGGCGGCTCAAAGTAGGGTACCTACGACATGTAAAATTTTTAAACTCGTGCCATTTTTTTTGTTTTTCACCCAAATACAAAGATTTTTATATTTTGTGAAAGCGCTCAACGAGATCTTGAAAAAACATGCTTGGACATACTACTTATCTCTTATAATATCCGAGTTATAGGCATTTAAAAATTTAGTGATACAAAATTTACCATACCTTGGTCCGCCTTTTTTTGAATACCGGGCGTAATTTTGGACCAAATGGACTCAATTTTTTCTTGTTAGTTAGACAACAAAATTTCCAATAATATACAAAAAATTTCAGATCAATATCGTTTACAGATCCAAAAATATACGTTTTTTAATTTAAAAATTCAAAAAATTTTAGATTTTTGGCGTTTTTTTGCCAAAAATGTTTCTTAACTCTTTTATTAATAAAATAAAATTTTTATTAAGAACATATAACAATTTTATAGTTTTCTAAAAGGTATCTTTACGCAGAACGCTTTGGCGTAAAAAACTTGTCCTATTTTTTGAAAATGTTGCCACTGCGTCCTTCCGAATATGACCTATTTTTTATCAAAACTTCAACTTTGGGCGACATGTTCTAAAATCCCAAAGCTGGGATCAGAAAACTGAAAGCAGTTTTGGAAACCTCAATATGTTTTCTATTTACTCCAAAAGTATTTTCCCAGCCCTGAAAGAAATGTGGACCCTATGGGCAAAAAAGTAAAAAATCCCATTTTTGGGATTTTCATTCCTATTTTTGGGAATTGCGGGATGCCCTTTGACCTTTTCAATTTTTTTTTGCATATTCTTATTTGAAATGACAAATTTAACAAGCGTTGAAAATTTCATTGAGTTTTGTTCATAAATAAAGATTTTGTCATATATTACATATTTGTTTAATTTCTAAAACTATGATTTATATCAAAATTTTATTAGGATCGCAGATAGCTACAATAATTTAGTCCATATTTATCCTTTAATATAATTTTTTAGTTAGATATGGAAATTCTCGACCCTTTACAAAAAATTTCATGCCAATATCTCAATTACATTCAAAAATATGTTCATTTAAACCTGTGTCCTTTAATTTCATCTTTTTCATATTTTAGTATTAAGTATGACAGAACATACATTTGGTGTTGAATAAAATATTTGGACAATTTTTAAAAATTATTTAGTTAATTATTTTATTATAATATTGTATATAAAATAAAAAAAATTATAATTTTATTATGAGCCACGCACAACAACACCTAAATCACCCCACACAAATTACCTTTCCCGCCCACCGAAATATAAAACACAATTTAATACAATATCATCAGTTAGTATAATAGCTTTTTTTATTTGAACTGTTTATCTTAAACATAATACAATTAATTCTTACAACCTACTTATATAGTTAATTCCTAACACTACTTTTTTTCTATAAAATAATCTGTCATATCGGTATACATATCCAGAAGGTAATATAAGTCCTTTAAATCTTCCTTGTTTTGAGATGATAGAGTTTCATAACAAATCCATCTTTTTCGCATAGTTGAAAGAACAGGATCAGAAGATAGAAGTAAACTATTAAAAATATCTTCATTCTGTGATTGCCTGGAGCATTTTCTTGAGCTGAATAGTTGAACATGCTTAAAATCTCGATTCCTCGCTTCCTGGGCTTCTTCTGTTAACTCTCCAAGTGGAAGAATATTCGATTCAATTATTATTTGACCATGACACAATACTTTGTGTACTGTTGGTGTTAGTTCCCTCCATGGATACAGAGATACAAGTAATTTAGAAATTTCAGATGTGTATTCCCCAAATCGATTTTCATTAATTTTATGTTTACTATTCAGTGCCATTAAAATAGTTTTAACTCTTCGAAGCAACTCCTTGTCGATTCCAGTTATTTTTGAAGTAATTTCAAAATCACGAAAAAACCTTCTCGACGTATTACCGTCATTTGTACTACCGCAACTTGAAAGTGGTTTGTCGATGTTTAATCCCATCTGAACTTTAAATTCTTCTTGGATTCTGCTTTTTTCCGCAGCTCTCAGTTCTTTCAATTCTTCATTATTTTTTGTTGATTTAGTAGGATAGTTTGTTTTTTTTTTTCCTGGATCGCCTTGTATGATGGTAATATATTGTGTCCTTTTTCATGCAGAGCTTTCCTTAATATTTGGTACTTATTTCGACTGAGACCCAGTTCCAACATAAGCGCTATTGCTTCCTCTTCAGTAAAATTTGATTATGATGTTGGAGTTGGTATACTTTCCACAATTCGCTTAAGTCGTTTTGGTGATGCATTAGGAAGAATAGTTGCAATATGTACGACATCCATATGTTGGTTTTCCTTTTTCAGCATTTCGTTAAATGTATCAGCAATTTCCTCATTTGAGATTGAAAAAAGTTTTTGTGTGACCCTCTTTTTTTTTACCTTGAACATAAGTCTTCGAATGACTTGCAAGGCGCTCCTATTGATGTGTTGTAAGTTGAGATTTCCGTAGTAGTTTCCATCCAACTACAAAATTTTAATCGAAATTTCTTTTGATTTCCATCCACAGACTTACTTTTTACATCAAAAAGTTTTAAAAAGTTTTCAATTTTTGATATGCCTGTTTTGTCTACTTTTCTACTATATGTAGTTTTTATATAATTTGAAATGTCTTCAATTCTTTCTGGCCCTTTTGAAGATATACTCCATAAAACGGAACACAACTCTTCGTACTTTAATGTAATCTTCATTGTAGATTTATTAAATATGGTACTTAAAATCTGAGAAGTTTACTTATATACCAATTCTTGTCATTTCCGATACAGGTATTCCAAAGTAAAAAATTACGAATTGTCTACCTATTAACATTTAGGACTATATTACTATAACCTGTAATTCAGTCATTGATATTTCTTATTAGTGAATGAATCGAAATTATCATTACCTGTATATTTTTACCTACATGATCATAAACGAAACAGAACGAAATGATCTGTCGAAAAAATTTAGGTAAAAAATAGTTATAAATTTTTGAAAATTTAAGCATAATAGGACCTTTCAATTATAAGGATAAGCAAACAAATAGGTAAATATAAGATTTAAATATGTGCTGTCATACTTAATACTAAAATATGAAAAAGATGAAATTAAAGGACACAGGTTTAAATGAACATATTATTGAATGTAATTGAGATATTGGCTTGAAATTTTTTGTAAAGGGTCGAGAATTTCCATATCTAACTAAAAAATTATATTAAGGGATAAATATGGACTAAATTGTTGTAGCTATCTGCGATCCTATTAAAATTTTGATATAAATCATAGTTTTAGAAATTAAACAAATATGTAATATATGACAAAATCTTTATTTATGAACAAAACTCAATGAAATTTTCAACGCTTGTTAAATTTGTCGTTTCAAATAAGAATATGCAAAAAAAAAATTGAAAAGGTCAAAGGGCATCCCGCAATTCCCAAAAATAGGAATGAAAATCCCAAAAATGGGATTTTTTACTTTTTTGCCCATAGGGTCCACATTTCTTTCAGGGCTGGGAAAATACTTTTGGAGTAAATAGAAAACATATTGAGGTTTCCAAAACTGCTTTCAGTTTTCTGATCCCAGCTTTGGGATTTTAGAACATGTCGCCCAAAGTTGAAGTTTTGATAAAAAATAGGTCATATTCGGAAGGACGCAGTGGCAACATTTTCAAAAAATAGGACAAGTTTTTTACGCCAAAGCGTTCTGCGTAAAGATACCTTTTAGAAAACTATAAAATTGTTATATGTTCTTAATAAAAATTTTATTTTATTAATAAAAGAGTTAAGACACATTTTTGGCAAAAAAACGCCAAAAATCTAAAATTTTTTGAATTTTTAGATTAAAAAACGTATATTTTTGGATCTGTAAACAATATTGATCTGAAATTTTTTGTATATTATTGGAAATTTTGTTGTCTAACTAACAAGAAAAAATTGAGTCCATTTGGTGCAAAATTACGCCCGGTATTCAAAAAAAGGCGGACCAAGGTATGGTAAATTTTGTATCACTAAATTTTTAAATGCCTATAACTCGGATATTATAAGAGATAAGTAGTATGTCCAAGCATGTTTTTTCAAGATCTCGTCGAGCGCTTTCACAAAATATAAAAAGCTTTGTATTTGGGTGAAAAACAAAAAAATGGCACGATTTTAAAAATTTTACATGTCGTAGGTACCCTACTTTGAGCCGCCACAGCGCCGTCCCTGGGGCATCTGCAGGATTCATCTTCAAAACTTAAACTCGAATACTCCTTGGCTACGCTCACGCCAAATTTTATCCCGATCGGATCAGCCGTTTAGAAATGCCAGATTTATTTCCAAAAAATTTCCATTCTGCCCCACTGTGCAGTCGGACCTTGATTATCCGGGATGGAAAAATACTTTTTTTTAATCGAATTAATTACGCTTTCACGGCAAAACTACTCAACCGGTTTACATGAAATTTGGACCGCTAATAGGACTAATCCCAAAAGGAACAATAGGCTATTTAAGATCATGATCGGATGCCACGCCCTTTTCCGCCCACTTTTTGTAAAACTACTATTACACCAATTTTGCAATCACAATACGCAAAAACTACAAAATGCTACGCACATTTTTATGTTCATTTTAAAATAACAGCTATAACACCAAATTTCTAGGCTAAATATAAAAAGACATGAAGCAATTTTCAAGAAATTTGGCAACTGACAGTGTATTTTTGGAATCAACTTTTTGATCTGGATTTTGTGCTTTATGAAATTTTGCATAATAATAGTTCTATCGTAGAATAAATACACCTATACCACAAAAATTCAAAATTAAAGGCTGTGGTTCCATTAATAACACCTGAATCTATCTACAACAGACGTCGGTGCTAGTATTGTTCTGACAACGAAGATTTTCGGCAAATTACATGTACACAACACGATCGCAGACGAACTTCTAAACAAGAGCATTAAAAATACAAATATTTTATTTAGTTGCTTGACAGCATTCAACAAAGCAGGCTGATGTCGCTTTGTTAAAGAAATTGCAAACACAAAATGAAAAAACAATAACAACTTGCAAAAACAAGAGCATAATTTACAAAAACAACGTACACCCTAAATAATTTTCAACAATGAAAGTAAATAAGTTCATCTTGTTTCATTCTTTTTTGTACATTTTAATTTGAAAAGTTGTTTCTATGTGAAGAAATTATCATTCTTATGTACATTGATTACATTTTGTTTATAAATATTTGCATTTTACACTAATGCAATTTAATCATCAAAATTAAAAATAACCAAATATTTTTTTCAGTGCAATTTCATTGAAAAAATGTCAATATTGTGTGTGTAGTGGTGATTTTTTTATCTGCCTCTCTATACGCCGGTATATGATCTACAAAATCATTCATATCTCCCCTTAAAATTTATACTTATATAACTCTTTAAAAATTTAATTTAAATAACTCTCAATTTGAGAAAACAATAAAGTTCCGTAATCACTCATATTTTCCATACAAATCGAGTTTTATATCAAAAATATAAAATTTTAATTTATTATTAATCGAGATAACAATAAAAATCTAAAAATTATCTTGATATAAATTCAGTTGCCATTTTTTAAATGCAGTAGTTAAATACATGCAGGTATGTATGTATTTAACTACTCATTAGAGTGTCCCGAAAGACGGCACTTTAGCAAATCTTATATAGGTAGACCTCTTAGAGCCAATCTTTAGGTGAAAGATTAGCGATTAAATTAAAATTAATCCTCGAAAGATGTTTTTGAGTACTCAATTATTTAATTTTGTTTGCAAGTTTAAGCGCCCAATGGAGGTGGTTTAATCTTAAGCACGAAATGCAAAAAATTAATAAAATTTTTATAAATATAAACATTAAAATGTTCTGTTTATTGATTAGTATAAATTATGGACACTTCAAAATACATTTTTTTGTTTTTAATTTAAGTTTTCATTAATTTTCATATTAAATTTACAATTCTCTTCTTCTTTTTTATAAAATATGCATTGTTTTGATAACAAACAGTGACGTTTTCTGTTGTTTTGTATGGCAACACTGCGAAGTTTAATCTTGTACTCAAAAACATCAAAGGGGATTAACATAAGATTCAATTTATTTTTAGATTAACTAATCAGATTATTAATTGGCATTTGAGTACCATTTCAAAAACCCGCTCTTAAACGACTCATAGAAAGCATTGTTCATATAAAATTTGGATAAATTGATCTTTCGATTTCTTTTTATACTTTTAGACAATTATCCACCAAAAATTCTGCATAACTTTTTCTGTATGTAGCGCCGTATTTATTCCAAGCTCTTAAAATTGAATATTGATTTGAATAACTCCAGAATCATTATACCCTACACCACTTTAGTGGGGAGGGATATTGGGTTTGTGCTGATGTTTGTAACGCACAATAATATTGGTCCTATACCCATCTTAAAGTATACCAATAGGCTCAGAATCATTTTCTGAGTCGATTTAGCTATGTCCGTCCGTCCATGTAAACCTTGTAATCAAACTACAGGTCGCAATTTTGAAGATAATTCAATGAAATTTGGACGAAGCCTATTGAAAATGGTTAAGATCTGTCCATTATTTCACCTAGCCCCCATACAACTGTACCTCCCAATAGGGCTTGTAATCCTTGTAATCAAACTACAGGTTACAATTTTGGAGATAATTCAATGAAATTTGGCACATGATATTTTATTGTATCGTATACGAAGCCTTGAAAATGGTTAATAATAATGGTCCATTATTTCACCTAGCCCCCATACAACTGAACCCGGCGAATAGGACTTTTAAGTTCATAATTATGTTTAATATACTCATATCTCGACAAAAAGCTGCAAAAACCAAGTTGTATACAAGATTTGATGACCCTCACGAATTCCATAATAATAGGTGACCCTAGCCCCTATGAAAAGCCCCCATCAAAATTTCACTTAAATGTCCACAATTTTATTCAACAATAAACGGCTTAAGTATGTATATCTAAGGCAAGGTACAATTCAACTTAAATGCTTTATTATGGCAACTAAATCACATTATATTTTTGTCAAAGGTGTAGGGTATTATATGGTCGGCCTCGCCCGACTATAATTTCTTACATGTTTTCCATTTACCATTCACAAATTCCGAAATTTTTTAACTTATTAATTAACCCAGTAAAAAATCTGAAATTTTTGGTAATAGCCAGTAGTTATTTCATACATTACTTGGTAATGAGTGTTCATTATCATCCACATTATTTCATTTAGCTGAATAGGTTATTACTGGTAAAGAACAAAATAATTTGGATTTGTTATGGCTCAATTGTCTAGGTCGTTCATTTAACAAACAGGGGGTTCGTGGTTCGAGCCCTGCTGGATACTGTTTATTTTTTTCAAAATGACATTCATTTATATATTTTTGTAAAAAGCCGTTCTCAAAATTATAGAAAGCAACATGTTAATGGAGCATCGAGTAAGCGGCTGCAGTGAGAAACATAGAAAAAACTGAATGCCTGGGTTCAAATCCCGGCCGAGGAATTTTTTTATTTTTTTGTTTTCTACATACAAAGTCGGCCCAAAATAACTAGCTATCACATAACATATTTGAAGGTTTATTTGTAACTAGTTATTTCGCAAAGTTTTTGTAATCAAATTAGTAACCATTTATTAATTTGTTTAAGGTAGGTACATATTATTTGAATCGTCGAACAAAAATAATTAGTTATTCACCCCAAAAGTAATTAGTTTCCACGTGATTGCAATATTACTTTCTAGATTACTAGGTAATGAAAATTTTTGCTGGGAATAAGTAAAATTGTTTGGGTATCTGCTTTATAGGACACTTTTATGTTAAATCTAAGTGGAAGAATAAGTGAAAGTATCACCAGTGTCTGCTACGAAATATCACTCAGATAAGCGAGTACATAATGTGTATATTTACCGCTGGGTATCTAAGTGATATTTCGTGGCAGTCAGTGGTGATGCTTTTACTTATTCTTTTACTTAGATTTAACATAAAAGTGTCCTAGGCTGCCTCATCGATGTGCTCTCGCTTAGAATGTAAGCCACAATATCATTAAGACAAATTAAAATTTCACTTACATAATGTGTGGAGTTCTAAGCGAAGTTAATGAGACGCCTATGAACGCTTGCAAATAAATAATAATGTAATGTATATAGATTACAATCCTATTTGCATTTGTAAGTTAAAGTAGAAAAAATATATATATTTTTTTTAATTTTTAAATCCATTTCTGCCATTTAGATCACCACAATTATTTTAAATTTTTACAATAAAATAACATTTTAACAAAACACAACTTCACTTACAAAAGATCAACTTTAAACTGAAGCAAAAATATTCTTCTTTTTTTTACTGTAGTATACACAAGAAAAATAAAACGGTACTTTAGTTCTGTTTTTTTTTTAAGAAATAAAAACAAAAAACAACATGAAAAGGCAGCTAACTCTCTGCTTAAATCGTAATCTATGTTATAATTAAAGTGCATGATATGTTGGATTACGCATACACTGCACTCTAAGTACTTAGATTGCTCGCTTAGAACGTCATACTGATGTCATCGAATATTATCTAAGTACTTTGTTTCATTTACCGCTGGGATATTTTACGAAAACAACGTGACATATTCATGTCATTAACCCTACAACTTCAGCCCACTTACTTTCCCATACAACGTAAACAAAAGCTGAAGTTTACGTGGATAAATAGTTATCAACATAACTATTTATCTCTTTCTTATTTAATGCCCAACAATAGAGAAATGACAAACGGGCCTAACATGTCCTAACACTGCTTCCGGATTGTAAACTAATTAAAACACTAACATTTTATAGCCTCCACCACCATCAGTGGTGATAGAGGGTATATATAAGTTTGTCATTCCGTGTGTAACACCAAAAAATATTCATCTGAGACCCAACAAAGTATATATATTCTGGGTCCTTATGAAATTTTGAGTCGATTTAGCTATGTCCGTCTGTCTGTCTGGTTAAAACACGCTCACGTTAAAACTAAGCAAATGAATATTCATTGTTTTCCTAAGCAGTTTATAATTGAAAATCAGCAAAATCGGTTCACAACGTAAAAAGTTATGAGTAAAAATTTCAGACTACCTAAAAAAAATTTAGTTTTTTTCCCTAATTCTTGAGTAGTTTTCTCAGAAACTACCAAAGATAAAATTGCAACAATCGATCAAAAATTTCCCATAGCCCCCATACAAAGGTACATATTTCCGGAAATTAATTTATCGTTAATAACCTCCTCAAATATATCGGTATCAACACAAAATTTTGTACATCTTGACATTATGACCGATCCGGAACAAATTTCATAGTGTAATTCTATATATATATATATATATATATATATATATATATATATATATATATATACATATATTTACAAATCATCCGTGAAAATTTTCAACATCGGTCCATAATTGGTTACATTCCATATAAGGAATTTTTGCAGCATCGGTCCATATGAAGCTCCCATATAAGGTTCACTTATGAAAACCACTTTATGCCACTTAATTTATTATTAAACTCGACATGACTATGTTCTGTGTATAGATAAATCATTTTGATTATTATACCCACCACCACCATCAGTGGTGATAGAGGGTTTATATAAGTTTGTCATTCCGTGTGTAACACCAAGAAATAGGCACCTGAGACCCAACAAAGTATATATATTCTGGGTACTTACGAAATTATGAGTCGATTTAGCTATGCCCGTCTGGCCGTTCGTCCGTCTGTCTGTGTAAAACACGCTCACGTTAAAACGAAGCAAGATTTAAGATTTAACCAAATTCATCCAAAATATTCACTATTATCCGGTACAGTTTGGTATTGAAAATGTGCAAAATCGGTTCACATCGAGAAAAGTTATGAATCAAAATTTAACACAACTCCGAAAAAATAAGCATTTCATACACATTCTGATGTCATTTTCTCAAAAACTATGCAAGATAATTTCATGAAAGTCATCATACATTCGTTTCTACATAATATCTCGATTCTTGCTGAAAATTGCCAGAATCGGTCCACAATATCATATACCTCTCATTCAAAAGTAAATATTCCCGGAAAATGAGTTTTTTGTTAATAACTTCTGTCAGAATGTTGATATCTTCATAAAAATTTTTCAACTTAAAATCTTATGTCAATAGAATTCATTGAGAGAGAAAATTTTCTGGATCGCTCCATAATTGGACATAGCTCCCATACAAGGTCCCCTCCCGAAAATCACTTAAACTCGCATAGCTCATTACTTAATTAAGATATCCATATAAAATTTGGAATAAGTATTGCTCATATGCACAGAAATATTACAGCGAAAGTTTTTTCCGATCGGCCCATAATTGGTCATAGCTCCCATACAAGGTCCCCTCCCGAAAATCACTTAAACGCACATAACTCATTACTAAATTAAGATATCCATATAAAATTTGGTACAAGTATTGCTCATATGCACAGAAATATTACAATATGCACATAACTCATTACTTAATTAAGTTATGCATATAAAGTTTGGTACAAGTATTGCTCACATATACCGAAATATTACTATGAAAGTTTTTTCCGATCGGTCCATAATTGGTCATAGATCCCATACAAGGTTCCCTCCCGAAAATCAATTAAACGCACATAACTCATTACAAAATATTGATGTCCATACATTTAGCACAAATATTCCTCTTATATACATAAATTACACTATAAAATTGTTTTACGATCGGTCCATATTTGGTCATAGCTCTCATACTAGGTCCCCCCCAGAAAATCACTTAAATGCACAATATTCACTACTAAATTATGATATAGATACAGAATTTTGAAATTTTGTCTTTATATACATAATTGGTCATAGCGCCTTTACGAAAATCTCTTAAACGCACATTACTCATTACCAAATAAAGCTATTGATACAAAATTTGGCACAAATATTAGTTTGGTATACAAAAATTCTATTTCAAGATGTTTTCACGATCGGTCCATAACATGGGTGCGGTCGGTCCCATGCAAATGTTCCTTCAGAAAATCACTTGAACACACATTACTTATTACTAAATTACAATATAGATACAAAATTTGACTGAAATATAGCTTTTATGTACATATTAAGTCCTTCCACTAAAAGCAATTTAACCGTATTTAACTAATTCATTGTTGCCCAAAATCGCGATTCCCTATCACGCGAGATAGGGCAAGAAATTTCTGCTGACGTTGCGTTGACTCACCTACACTATAAGCTTACTCAGTGTACACTTAATAAGGTAGCCTCGTCGCTACAACAAATACAACAATACAAAAACAACAGGCGATTTGTTATTGTGAAATAATCCGATCTGTCAAAATAAACTGCATGCGGAGAATGCAAAAGCAACAAATAAACACAATAAAAATATGAGTTTTTAGTAAATATTTTAACTTTTAACTATTAATTTATTAAATTAATTAAACGTGGGATGCCTGAAAATCTTAACTATAACTATTGGGAAGACAAATTTTGCGAGTAAAACGTGCTTTTTGTGAAAAGTAATTGGTTGTGCTAAAAATTGTTGAATCTGATTTGGAACGTATGCCGGAGCAAAAGATTTTCTTATTTTATCAAGGGAGGAGGACAACAAACATATTAAAAAACATAATTTTCTTCACTTTTTAAAAATTTTTACAACATTTGCGATTTTTTCTTAATGTAAACAAACAGGAATTTTGACAGATAAGATTGTAACAGCTGATGGCCAGCTGTGTGGACGAGGCTACCTTATTAAGTGTACACTGAGCTTACTTGTGTATTTTGTTATTTGAGCATGTGTTCAGTGTGACCAGGTCTCAAAAAATGTTGCGGCTAAATCCCATCCAAAATAATGCTAGAAAAAATGCTAAATTGATTTTAAAATGCCAAAAAAAATGCTAAAATTTTTTAAGTGTTTTTATGAACAATTCATATTAATTTGTAACGGAAATTCATTGTAATTTATAACAAGTATGAAAGTATATTCTGCCGTGGTTGACCATATGAGTATAAAATTTAATTTATTTTTCGTAATAAAGCATTTATGTTGAATTGAAACTTGGTCCCGATATATTTAAACTAATTTTCTGAGAAAGGCTTTATACATTTGTATATGTATGGTAAAATAAAGGACGGACTTTAACCATTTTTAAAAAGCATACGTGCTTATTGTTTTGAAAATTTCAACCTCTACCAGACGGTCAGACTTACATGGCTTAATCGATTCAGAAAATGATTCTTAACCGATTAGTATACTTAAACGTAGTATAGTGGAGTAGGGTAAAAAATTAAGTTCCGTGGTATTAAGATAAACAGAAATGCTAAAAATTATTTCAAAATTTTTGTAAATTTAGCAATATGTAATGTCTCTAACTTTAAAATATTTCTGAATGCAAAAATTACATTAAAACTCTATTAATTATACTAGTTGCTCATGATATAAAACCTATATGTGTTTTCGGAAGGAAAAGCATAATATTTCTGGTTTTACTTTTTTTATATAAACAATTTTATCTGTCTTCCTCAAAACACTTTAAAAATGGTTTTCATGTCACAAAAATATTGAAAATTCCGTTGAAATAATTTTAAATCTCGGTGAATAGATGTCAGGTTTATAACTCATACTCCAAGATTTTTTCGGAAAAATATATATGAGAATGTATGAAATGAATTGAGAGATATATTTAAATCCGTAAGTTTGTAATTCTGGAATAAATTGTCAATAATATTTTCGAAATTTATGTATTTTTTTTTAATTAAAAAAAAAACATGACAACAAAATTACTAAAAATTTGGTAAAAATAAAAAGAACAGAAAGTAGGATGAGAAAGTCTTAATTATATATTATTGATTTTTTTCAATACTTATTTTCAATAAATTAACAAGAACTCCTGAAGGATGATAAAAATTAAAACCTCTTTATTTCGTATAGGAAAAAATAAAATTTGTTAATTAACCGTCATACATAGCCTTTTCCAAAATTATATGTTTCATTCCATGAGCAAACAAAAAGTATTAGTTTGTAAAATAGCGTACTGAACGTATTTGTAAAAATATATGAAATCTCTTGAATTATTTCTATCACCTCGAATTTAAAAAAGCATTGGGTTCCAGAAAAATATTTTAGAATACAACATTTTAAAGTATTCACTTGTATTGGCGTAATTTTAAGTTATTTATCTTCATGAATCTTTTTGCATTATTTTGAATTACAGTGTAAATTATTACATTTCTCATATTTCTTGTTGCTTGTGTTTGGGTAGACATTTAATTCTGATTTTTTCCGGCTAAACCTATTTCCAATATAAATCTTTTTTGCAAAAATTTGTCTTTTTTGTTTATATATTATATTATATATAAAATTGCAAAAAATGCTAAAAATATTTTATAAAAATGCTAAATAAAATGCCAAATGCTAAATTAAAATTTTACAGCTAAATCAAAATAAAAAATGCTAAATCTAGCTGCAAAAATGCCAAAATGGTCACACTGCATGTGTTAGTTGATTATCTCTCAACTTGCAAAACAAAATCAACTCAGTTGCTGATCAGCATTTGTCGAAGTAAGATATTTACGCAACTTTTTTAAAATCCACACAGAAATACAACAACAAAATTTTGAGAAAGCCGAATTTATATAGGTGAATGAGAGAGCACAGCTGATAGTTTTTTATATATGATTTTTAATGTACGCTGTCTGTCAAAATCCATAATATCAGTTTGACAGTTAGAATATACTTTTTAGTTTGCAGTCATTTTATTAGTACAGTTTCATTTTGGGTTACATTTTGTTCTCTGCTGCTTTACCATATAATGAAGAAATTTTGCTAAGTTCAGTGATGTTTTGTGTTTTGTCCAGTCATGTTCAGTTTTAATTATTCATTGTAAAACTTAAATGAGTTATTGAATTTAATGTTCATAGAAAAAGAGTGTAATTAATATATTGTGAATCTTAAGTAATAAAAAACAATATGACAGTGTTGTGTTAAAAGTCAACTGTTAATAAACATTTAAGAAGGTTTTGTTATTTGGTGAAGTTTATTAAATATATACCAAAAAGTAATTATCTTCAAGGATTATATAAATAAAATTAAAAAGTAAGTTGTCATATTTTGCATTAAAATACTATTTTAGGAATAAGTCAACAACTCTAAACGGCTTCCATTTCCATTATTTTTAAACGAAGTCTAATATGTTTAATTAAAAATGTTTTTTTATATTAAATTTCGTCTCTCTCTTAATTGGTTTAAGCATTTAAAGACTTTTTCAAGTTGTACGTTTCGGCTTTCATTTGATGGACATTGCATTTTTAACCTATTTAGATTTATTTGAGTTAAATCTTAACTTTCAATATTCTATAAACTATCTGTTTCTAGATTATTTGAGCTAAAATTTTATTTGTATTTCATTATCGTAACAAAAACAAAATACATTAAGATATTTACTTAAAGTATTCAATGACAGTGTTGTGTTAAAAGTCAACTGTTAATAAACATTTAAGAAGGTTTTGTTATTTGGCGAAGTTTATTAATTATATACCAAAAAGTAATTATCTTCAAGGATTATATAAATAAAATTAAAAAGTAAGTTGTCATATTTTGCATTAAAATACTATTTTAGGAATAAGTCAACAACTCTAAACGGCTTCCATTTCCATTATTTTTAAACGAAGTCTAATATGTTTAATTAAAAATGTTTTTTTATATTAAATTTCGTCTCTCTCTTAATTGGTTTAAGCATTTAAAGACTTTTTCAAGTTGTACGTTTCGGCTTTCATTTGATGGACATTGCATTTTTAACCTATTTAGATTTATTTGAGTTAAATCTTAACTTTCAATATTCTATAAACTATCTGTTTCTAGATTATTTGAGCTAAAATTTTATTTGTATTTCATTATCGTAACAAAAACAAAATACATTAAGATATTTACTTAAAGTATTCAATGACAGTGTTGTGTTAAAAGTCAACTGTTAATAAACATTTAAGAAGGTTTTGTTATTTGGCGAAGTTTATTAATTATATACCAAAAAGTAATTATCTTCAAGGATTATATAAATAAAATTAAAAAGTAAGTTGTCATATTTTGCATTAAAATACTATTTTAGGAATAAGTCAACAACTCTAAACGGCTTCCATTTCCATTATTTTTAAACGAAGTCTAATATGTTTAATTAAAAATGAGAAAGTCTTAATTATATATTATTGATTTTTTTCAATACTTATTTTCAATAAATTAACAAGAACTCCTGAAGGATGATAAAAATTAAAACCTCTTTATTTCGTATAGGAAAAAATAAAATTTGTTAATTAACCGTCATACATAGCCTTTTCCAAAATTATATGTTTCATTCCATGAGCAAACAAAAAGTATTAGTTTGTAAAATAGCGTACTGAACGTATTTGTAAAAATATATGAAATCTCTTGAATTATTTCTATCACCTCGAATTTAAAAAAGCATTGGGTTCCAGAAAAATATTTTAGAATACAACATTTTAAAGTATTCACTTGTATTGGCGTAATTTTAAGTTATTTATCTTCATGAATCTTTTTGCATTATTTTGAATTACAGTGTAAATTATTACATTTCTCATATTTCTTGTTGCTTGTGTTTGGGTAGACATTTAATTCTGATTTTTTCCGGCTAAACCTATTTCCAATATAAATCTTTTTTGCAAAAATTTGTCTTTTTTGTTTATATATTATATTATATATAAAATTGCAAAAAATGCTAAAAATATTTTATAAAAATGCTAAATAAAATGCCAAATGCTAAATTAAAATTTTACAGCTAAATCAAAATAAAAAATGCTAAATCTAGCTGCAAAAATGCCAAAATGGTCACACTGCATGTGTTAGTTGATTATCTCTCAACTTGCAAAACAAAATCAACTCAGTTGCTGATCAGCATTTGTCGAAGTAAGATATTTACGCAACTTTTTTAAAATCCACACAGAAATACAACAACAAAATTTTGAGAAAGCCGAATTTATATAGGTGAATGAGAGAGCACAGCTGATAGTTTTTTATATATGATTTTTAATGTACGCTGTCTGTCAAAATCCATAATATCAGTTTGACAGTTAGAATATACTTTTTAGTTTGCAGTCATTTTATTAGTACAGTTTCATTTTGGGTTACATTTTGTTCTCTGCTGCTTTACCATATAATGAAGAAATTTTGCTAAGTTCAGTGATGTTTTGTGTTTTGTCCAGTCATGTTCAGTTTTAATTATTCATTGTAAAACTTAAATGAGTTATTGAATTTAATGTTCATAGAAAAAGAGTGTAATTAATATATTGTGAATCTTAAGTAATAAAAAACAATATGACAGTGTTGTGTTAAAAGTCAACTGTTAATAAACATTTAAGAAGGTTTTGTTATTTGGCGAAGTTTATTAAATATATACCAAAAAGTAATTATCTTCAAGGATTATATAAATAAAATTAAAAAGTAAGTTGTCATATTTTGCATTAAAATACTATTTTAGGAATAAGTCAACAACTCTAAACGGCTTCCATTTCCATTATTTTTAAACGAAGTCTAATATGTTTAATTAAAAATGTTTTTTATATTAAATTTCGTCTCTCTCTTAATTGGTTTAAGCATTTAAAGACTTTTTCAAGTTGTACGTTTCGGCTTTCATTTGATGGACATTGCATTTTTAACCTATTTAGATTTATTTGAGTTAAATCTTAACTTTCAATATTCTATAAACTATCTGTTTCTAGATTATTTGAGCTAAAATTTTATTTGTATTTCATTATCGTAACAAAAACAAAATACATTAAGATATTTACTTAAAGTATTCAATGACAGTGTTGTGTTAAAAGTCAACTGTTAATAAACATTTAAGAAGGTTTTGTTATTTGGCGAAGTTTATTAATTATATACCAAAAAGTAATTATCTTCAAGGATTATATAAATAAAATTAAAAGTAAGTTGTCATATTTTGCATTAAAATACTATTTTAGGAATAAGTCAACAACTCTAAACGGCTTCCATTTCCATTATTTTTAAACGAAGTCTAATATGTTTAATTAAAAATGTTTTTTTATATTAAATTTCGTCTCTCTCTTAATTGGTTTAAGCATTTAAAGACTTTTTCAAGTTGTACGTTTCGGCTTTCATTTGATGGACATTGCATTTTTAACCTATTTAGATTTATTTGAGTTAAATCTTAACTTTCAATATTCTATAAACTATCTGTTTCTAGATTATTTGAGCTAAAATTTTATTTGTATTTCATTATCGTAACAAAAACAAAATACATTAAGATATTTACTTAAAGTATTCAATGACAGTGTTGTGTTAAAAGTCAACTGTTAATAAACATTTAAGAAGGTTTTGTTATTTGGCGAAGTTTATTAATTATATACCAAAAAGTAATTATCTTCAAGGATTATATAAATAAAATTAAAAAGTAAGTTGTCATATTTTGCATTAAAATACTATTTTAGGAATAAGTCAACAACTCTAAACGGCTTCCATTTCCATTATTTTTAAACGAAGTCTAATATGTTTAATTAAAAATGTTTTTTTATATTAAATTTCGTCTCTCTCTTAATTGGTTTAAGCATTTAAAGACTTTTTCAAGTTGTACGTTTCGGCTTTCATTTGATGGACATTGCATTTTTAACCTATTTAGATTTATTTGAGTTAAATCTTAACTTTCAATATTCTATAAACTATCTGTTTCTAGATTATTTGAGCTAAAATTTTATTTGTATTTCATTATCGTAACAAAAACAAAATACATTAAGATATTTACTTAAAGTATTCAAACCCTATCTGGAATCATTATATTGAAATTAATACTACTAATTTATACATACATTACTTTTTGACTTGGGTCACTCGACACGAAATTGCCCATATAAGATAATTAATATTGAAATCAGATATCTTTAAACCCACCTTTTTTAAATAAATACAATTTCATTAATTTTCATATAGCTTTGGATTTAATTATTCTAATTATAGGTACTTTTTTAGTTATTAACATCAGGTCTTTCTATGACCTATCATATGATACTAATATTCTTAATATTGAGCATGCCGTTCCCAAGATATTAAACCTAAGTAGATAGTTTTTGAACGTGTATAACTCCTTAATTAGAAGAGAGCAAAAAAAAATAGTATTGCAGTATTAGTGTCAAAAACAATATCCCGTTTAGGGTCGTTAAGGTGTTTCTATCGTTAGTTATAATTTTAAAAATAATCCATTATAGATGGTTTAATTCCAAGTTATTTAAAAAATGTTCATGAAAGGTAATGTTTTTATTGATTCAAAACAATAAATAAATAAATTAATTAATTTTTAATTATTTTATTTTTTTAGAAAGCAGTAGCTAATATTGTATCCCCTATTAAAATACTTCTAACCGAATTAAAATATAAAAAAGGGATCTGGTAAGTCATATATGTCTTATTTCATCACGCGGTTCGATTATTTGCAGAAAAAGTAAAAAATGGATCTGACCGTTTAAACTTTGGTGGTAAATGTATTGGACATAAGAGAATCCTATTTTTATTGCTTCCTAAAGTATAACAGGTAATTTCAATAAATACAAAAGTATGTATATTCAATATTAATTATAACATTATTTTGGTCTATTTTGTTGAAGGATTAATGCGTTCCAAAATATAAATCTTACAATTTGATCATAAAATTTATGAAGAACTACAAAAATATTTTAGAGTCCAACGTTTTACAATTTTTGGAAGTATACCAGTCAACAGTTGGAATATTAATACAGATTTCCTGAAAATTATCTTATTATAAGGTAATAATTCTAAATTTTTGATACATATGTATATTGTACCCATTCAGTCTGTATGGAAAGCAAAAACGTGTTTTTGTTACATTGCTTTGTTTTATGATGATTCTCAAAATATTTTAAGTCTAGCGATGACCGTTCGTGAGCTGGACCAAATAAAAAAAGGTATTTTGGAATTATTTTTTTAAAATTTTTGTTTGTTTTGAAACAAAATATCCAATACGGGGTATCGTTTAAAAGGTATTTTAAAGCAGCGTCCAATGATTGTTAGGTTTTGTCATATTCCAAAATATTTAAAATTGTTAGGTTTTTCACTAAGAAAAATAAAATGTATGCACAATTTTGCAAATTAGACTTGGCTTTAAAAAACCTTTCAAATGATACCACATCCTGTATATATTGTTTAAGAAATGCCGTATAATTAAAAAAAATAACTAAAAAGGGACTTTTTTGTAACCGGTTAAGCTCACGAACGGCCATCGATAGACTAGAAATATTTTGGGAACCATTATAAAACATTACAAAGTTTTTTTGAAGCTGGGTTAAAATATTTAATTTAACATCAAGAATCGTGTTCCCATACGATATTTTCTTTAAAACTGTCCAGCTCACTAATGGACAGCACTTAACCGAAAATATTTTGGGTAACATCATATTACATAACAGCGAATATTTTGAGGGGGTAACTCAAGCACCATTTTTTGTGAGTCGGTCTAATGTACATATATTACTTTTTTTAGATTAGTTGTTAAATCAATTATTTTTTCTACTATTTTAATATCAATTATTTCAATAAAAACTATAAAATTTCATTTTATTTAGATTTATTTTTATAGATTATATTTTGGTGAGTATACAAATAGAAGAAGAGAAAACTCATCTTCTTGAAGATAAGATAGGAACACTTCTAGATGATACTAGGTAGTCACTTCAAGAAGTGATTTCCTAGTCACATCTAGAAGAGTCTTTGGCAATACCTTACTTCCAAGAGTCATCTAGAAGTTTCTTCTGCGGGTCTTCCAAAAGTATCTTCCACGTTACTCTTAGACGTTCCCCAGCTTGGCATCAGTTCTTCCCGACTGGTGACAAGAATTCTTATACTTCCGCAACATCGCTAGCGAGCTTTTAGCCCGTTTGGAGGTTTCACACGGGTAACTTCCGCAATAGAAAATGTTTGTAGGGAATGAACTAATTGCATTATCAATTTGTGTAGAGCAAAATTATATATATGTATTTTGAAAATCCTTAAATCTTTCACACACATGCATACATACTAGGGTGATCGCCTCGGATTTTCAACCGGTTTTAAAACCGGTTTTTCTGCTTTACCAGTGTCGGTTTTTTCTAAATGTTGATTTTTCGAATATCGAATAACCCGGTTTTTTTACTTTTTAAAAACCGGTTTCGAATACTTTTATTTGCTTTGTATTCAAAGATTACTTAAATTAATTTTTGAAGTAGATAATAATACAGCCCGTCTAAATTTTAAAAATATTGGGGTACAGGAACTAGAGTATATTTTTCTAAAGCACCTTTGGTTAAACTTTTTTGATTTTATTAATTAATTAACAAATTTTATTTGTAAAATTGATTGGAATAACTGCTTGATAAAATTTTACCAATCTTAAGATTATATTCCTATAACAATAATTAATTTGCGGCTGAAATATTATGGAAGTGTTGGAATGCCTATGAAAATTGCCTAAGCAGGGATTTTAGAATAAGCTAGGATTACAAAGTTCCTTATATTTAACAGAAGTGTCCCACTTTTTTCCTAATTTTTTATATTAAAGAAATAATGTAAATCAGACGACTAGATCTAAAGTTATAATCTTTTAAACTGTTAAAAATCAGTTCGGGCCATGTTTTATTAATCAAATTTAAACATAAACGTTAATTTTTTCAAATTAAAATAGATTTTTTATTTATAATGAAAAACCGGTTAACCGGTTTTTTCTGAATTTGAAAAATATCAACCGGTTTTTTTCAAATGTCAACTATTCGAACTATTCGAAAACCGGTTTTTGGAAAATGTCGAATAATCGATCACCCTAATACATACACATTATTAAATACCCTGCCAGCAACTCAACTAACTTTAAATGCATTAAAAGCCGACTTTTTCATCAACTAGTTATGGTTGATTCTTGGATTTTTTTAATGGAGCCAACTGACTATTTTAACATGGCGATGTCCTACGCAGTAGTCAATTGTCCTACTCTGTATGACTTTTCAACTAGCTTAAAGTTAGTTACTAAAAAATTAGCTTAAAGGTAACTCTTTATTAACTAACTTAAAGTTAGTTGCAGAAAAGTCAAGTGATAGTTTTCTTTTGTATTCCCTACTATATTAATTAATTACATTTTAATTAAATATATTTAAAATTTTACTACTAGTTATCTAAATTACATTTCGCTTTAATACAAGTTATGATATTAGTTCGTTAAAATTAATAGACATCAGTTTTCTGCAGGGGAACTAATAATAACACCGGTATCCATAAAATTATGAATGATTTGTTCATTATTTCCATGATTCCCATTGATCCAAATCTAAAATAAATTTTAAAATGTTATGCGTAATGTTAGCTGTTAACGTATTATATTTACAGTATTAATCAGCAGAATTTAGAAATTAGGGACCGAGTTTTGAAATATTTAACCTTTTATGATTAATTTTTCCAATTTACTGACTCTAATTTCACAACGTATACAAAAAATGACAAAAATGTAAAACAAAATTCCAAATAATAAAGCAACATGAGAAAACATGTCGAAAAAAATGCTCTCCAGATAATTTTGGGGTACTCCCGCATTATATGATAGTTAGCTTGTAGCTAGTCTTTAAAAGTCGGTTGTTTACGTTAATAAATACCAAATTTTGGAACATTTCTGCATTACATTGTTGTTCGTTTATAGTCAGTCTACTAAAATTAGCAAATAAAATCATAATAAAAGAGAAACAAGAGAAAACATACAATTAATTCTCTCCAGATAATTTTGAGGCACTTCTGAATTACATTATAGTTAGCTTGTAGTTCGTATTTAAAAGTCGGTTCTTTACGTTGCCAAATACAAAATTTCGGGACAGCTCTGCATTACATTGTAGTTAGCTTATAGTCAGTCTGTAAAAGTAAACTAGAAGTGAATTTTTCTCGTAGTCGACTACAAAATTGCTGGCAGGGTATCGTTAAAGCATATCTTAGGGCGCTATAAAAATATAAAAGAAAATGGGGTTTGTAATGTTCAATAAATCTTGTAATTGTTCTCTATTCTCTATTATTATGATTTTATTTGTTAACTTTAGTAGACTGACTATAAACGAACAACAATGTAATGCAAAAATGTTCCAAAATTTGGTATTTATTAACGTAAACAACCGACTTTTAAAGACTAGCTACAAGCTAACTATCATATAATGCGGGAGTACCCCAAAATTATCTGGAGAGCATTTTGTTTCGACATGTTTTCTCATGTTTCTTTATTATTTGGAATTTTGTTTTACATTTTTGTCATTTTCTTGTATACGTTGTGAAATTAGAGTCAGTAAATTGGAAAAATTAATCATAAAAGGTTAAATATTTCAAAACTCGGTCCCTAAATTCTGCTGATTAATACTGTAAATATAATACATTAACAATTAACATTACACATAACATTTTAAAATTTATTTTTGATTTGGATCAATGGGAATCATGGAAATAATGAACAAATCATTCATAATTTTCACTGCAGAAAACTGATGTCTATTAATTTTAACGAACTAATATCATAACTTGTATTAAAGCGAAATGTAATTTAGATAACTAGTAGTTAAATTTTAAATATATTTAATTCAAATGTAATTATTAATATAGTAGGGAATACAAAAGAAAACTATTACTTGACTTTTCTGCAACTAACTATAAGTTAGTTAATAAAGAGTTACCTTTAAGCTAATTTTTTAGTAACTAACTTTATGCTAGTTGAAAAGTCATGCAGATTCGGACAATTGACTACTGCGTAGGACATCGCCATGTTAAAATAGTCAGTTGGCTCCATTAAAAATAACCCAAGAATCAACCATAATTAGTTGATGAAAAAGTCGGTTTTTAATGCATTTAAAGTTAGTTGAGTTGCTGGCAGGATTGGGGTTTTATTCTGAGCAAAATGAAATAATTAACATTATTTTATTTACTTTTCAAGAGTGATTTTCTCTCCAGCATTTCATCCAATCGTTCTGAGCTAAACATTTGGTCCCATCGAACCAGATTGAAATATCTCTTATTGTTTTTGAAGATTAACATTACCATCATTATCATCAACTCTTCATAATTATCAACTCTTCATAATCATCAACTCTTCATCATCATCACCTCTTTACCATCCATTTACTAACATCAAGGTACGTTTTAGTATTTTGCCTTTTTTAAGCCTTTAGTTACCCAGCAGTTGGACAAAGAATTAATGCATACGTAAAAGACAGTCATTTACACTAATGTGTAACCATATGGTTGACCCTAATTTCTATATATTGGGATATTCGTCACCAACGTACTCTTCGTAAACGAGACAGTCGTCACTTTACTGTAACCCAGTGTTACCATACCTTAATCCCTTAGAATAGACGTTAAGGACTCAATGCACTTCGACCATATTGTAGAGATTTTGTGCAGCCCATTGGTTCACCATACTAGGCCAAATTCGCGCATGAAGATAAATGGATTAATCGGTGAGTGTATGAAGATATCATCTGGGTCTGGGTAAGACAAAATCTTCGTGTTTCGAGTTCCCAATGACGGGTAGTTACAAAAGTTCAGAGGTTTCCTCTTGTAGTACACAGAATCTACATAGATCCATCATGACATTTCAAGTGTAAATTTATGGTGTCTAAGACCACAATATCCAGTAATTCCTTGCTACTGATGTTAAGGAAAAGTTCTGTACCAATTATCATTAAGCTATTTAAAATTCCTCAATTTGCTAATTTTTTCACTAATTTTTCTTGGGTATTTTGTAATTTTAGTATAAAAAAAGTTTTTTTGTTGAAAAAAAGTTTTTTTCATAAAAATAAAAAGTTTTCTTCAAAAAATATATGGCAACACTGCTGTAACCAAAGTAAATTAATAAAGTAGCGACACGAGTTGTTGTACAACAAACGTCTACAAAAACCACAGGCAATTTTTTTTTGTTCGAAATACTCACTTGTCAAAATTTGTTTACAAAAATGAACCAATAATTAATGGAAAATATGGCATTATTGTTGTACTTTCCAAAAATATGTTGTTATTTACATTAAAAGTCACAGAGTTTTCTTTATTTTTTAAAAATTAGAACATTTTTAAAAATATTATACACTTAAAATACACTTTTTCACATTAAATACAACAAATTACAAATATGGCAACATAAACATTTTTGACAAGTAAGTCCACAAATAGCAAGTTTAAAAAAAATAGTCAGCTGTTCAAACGAGTCTACTTTATAAATTTACTTTGACTGTAACCTACCCTATAAGAAATGAATGACCGAAACTAACACATACAAAATGATTTTACTAACACACACGCAACATTTTTTTTATAGAATTGTCGAAAAAAAATTTAATGGATGATTCCATCAACAATGACAGTCAAATGACCGGTAAAATGACCGTTACTGGACCCCAACGTATAGGGTTGAATTTGCATATGAAAGAATGAAACAACTACATTTTGATTAAAATGTATTAAAATTTATATTTTGATCAACAATGACAGCCAATTGACCGATCAAATGACTGTCACTGTGTTACAGAGTTGTATTTTTCGTCGTTACAAATTAATTGTTTCTGCGAAAGCCAAAGATCAAGAAGCGAAAAAATAAAAAAATTACAAAGTCTTTAAATTATTAAAAATAAAGAGAATTATTATAAACAAAATTTTAAAAAAGTTCAGGAAGTGGATCAGAAGATAAACAATTCGGAGTTTAATCCATCAATGGTAACATAAATATGTACTTATGATTTTTATATTTCGATATTTATAAATATTTATGTATTTCTTTACAGACAACTTATTTCCACAAATTAATAGGAGCATCAGAGGACTTAAGATTCTGCGAGATATGTAAAATGGTGAAAAGACTGGTAATTTATGTATATGATTACTATATTAATAAAATTAACAATATATATATTAAAATATCAATAAATTGTATTTTATTATAAATTGGTATAGCCGTCAGATTTGACGGATATATTCATCAAGTGTAATTAGTCAACAATGACCGATTAATGCATCATTTTTTTATTTGTTAACTGTGATGGATATATCCATCAAGCATGATTAGTCAATCATGACTAATATTTATGTCATCCATTATTAGTAAACAACAAAAAAATGAGCAGCTCAAATATATGTTTTAAAGTCGATAGAATTCATAAGTGCGAGGGTGATGCAACATCACATGTACACAAATGTTTCCATCACTTTTTACATATTGCCCTTAAGAAAGTGATGGGAGCTTTGTTCTACGCAATGATGGGTATATTCTCAGTAGTGACAGTCAATTGACCGGTCAAATGACTGTCACTGTTCTTATAGGGTAGGTAAACGAGTGAGGGGACACTTAAAAATTGTTTTTTTTTATTGTACTTCAGAATGTAAATATTTCACACATCTCTTGGAGACATAATTGTTATTTTCCACTAAAGTCTAACCAGCTGGTTGTATCCTATTTTAATGTTTTTGGTCATTCATCATGAATGTACTCTTCGTAATCGAGAGCTAAGACAGTCGTCACTTAACTGTCCCCCTAGTAAACGATAGAGGGGACACTTGAAAAAACTAAAGAATTGAATGTGAAGAGAAAAATAAAAATCATGATCAGTTTTGTCTGAGTGCAAAGACAATGAACAGTTATACTATTTCATCACTTTTTAAGTTGTTTAAGGCAGTTCTCGCGAAAAATTTTGAATTTTAAACTAAGGAAATGTTTTTAAGTAAATTAAAAATAGTAAAAGTTCTGAAATTTAAATTAGAAATATTTTCAATTTGAAAAAGCAAATCTATTAAAGGTGAATTAAAACAAACATTTTTAGCAGAGATTACGGAAAAAATTAATCTTTCATTGATATTACAAATTCGGCTTAAGTCGGTTTTAGTGACATTTTTCAAATCACGTCGAAAATTTCACCACCAATAGAGAGTTCGCTTGTGAGTGGAATGACGTAAAAATTTTTTGTCGGCCACGCCTACTTTAGGGTGGGCGGGCCTCTAAAGTTCAAAATATTTAGGGCTATATCTCAAAAAATATACATTTGTTTGGACCGATATATATATCAAATTAAAGGTATTCCAAAGACCTTTCCAATGATATGTAACATGATATACAAAAAAGGACCCATTATAGGTCAATTTTGGGAGACATAATTTTTGACCCGATATTTTTGAGGTTTATCTAAGAAATCCAGAAAAAATGCCTATATAGGTAAGTATATAAATTAGATTGTTTAAAAGCCAAGATATTGAGCTTTTTATTAAGGTATAATATGTTTTTGTAAGTATTATAGTTCCTGAGATATTAATAATTTAATTATGATTTTGCTATTAAGAAAAAAACGTATGTATATCCTTGCGCCCGGCCATAGGCCGGCTATTTAGGAAATCTTTATTAAGCGAAGCCGGTGTTGGACATACCATAGAGGAGAAAATTCTTGCGCCCGGCCGTAGGCCGGCTATTTAGGAAATCTTTATTAAGCGAAGCCGGTGTTGGACATACCATAGAGGAGAAAATCCTTGCGCCCGGCCGTAGGCCGGCTATTCAGGAAATAGAAAATCCTTGCGCACGGCCGTAGGCCGGCTATTCAGGAAATCTTTATTAAGCGAAGCGAATCAACACCAGTTAATCCAGGTCCTCCCGAATCATCTATAAATAATGCAACTTCGTTAGTAGTTCGTTCGTTCAAAAGAGCCATAATACCAACTGCGGCGGTTCTTATCAAAGATAATTTCGGTTGTTTTCAACCTTAAGAGTTCTTCTGGATTCCTGTTCTGAAATTAACTTCATTACAGAAGAAACTGCTACGAAACTTAAACTACGTTTTCAACCAAATTATCAAGTTGTTTCTGGAAGTGAAATTCAAAAAAAAAAAATTGATATTCTGTTGCTGCTACCATAAAATCCCGAATTGGCACATTTCAGTGGTCATCAACATTTGCTGTAACGAAATCTATATCAGCCCAACAGCCTGGTGAAAAAATAGATACAACAAGGTTCACAATTCCAGAAACCATACAACTTGCAGACCCGCTTTTCTATAAGCCCCAACGCATTGATTTGTTAATTAGTACGGAAATATTTTTCGATTTGTTGCTTGAAGGACGCATTTCGTTAGGACAAGGCACGCCTTGCCTTGTTAATACAGTTTTTGGATGGATTGTCGGTGGAAAATTCAACGCTCAACAAAATCCCTCTACCCTTACATGTAATTTGGCCCTAGATTCTTCAACTTCAATTCTTGATAACACATTGAGAAAATTGTGGGAAGTTGAGGATATGTAAGTGGTCCTCAAACATTTACTAATGAGGAACAAGCGTGTGAGAAACATTTCACCATAAATGTAACTCGTACCGAAGAATTCAAGTTCGGTTACAATTTAAACAAAATCCTAATTATTTAGATGAGTCTTTCGAAATTAGTAAACGAAGATTTTTGTCGCTCGAACGTAAATTGGAACGTGATATAACTTTAAAATCTATGTATGTCGATCTTGTGAACGAATACATGGCACTTGGTTATATGTCGCTCTATAATCGTCCTCTTTCGCATCCACATTACATCATACCTCATCATTGTGCTCTCAAGCCTGAGAGTACAACAACAAAACTTCGTGTCGTTTTCGATGGGTCAGCTCGCACAACTTCGAATCATTCTTTGAATGATATACTCATGGTTGGCCCAACTATACAACAAGATTTAGTTACCACACTCTTTTCGTTTCATTTGAATAGATTTGCTCTCACTGCAGACATATCTAAAATGTACCGCCAATTTTTAGGCGATGAACGTGATCGTAAATTTCAATTGGTTCTTTGGAGATCCAATTCAAAAAACAAACTAAGCGTGTTTTAACTAAACACCGTTACGTATGGGCTCTCAGCAGCACCGTTTTTGGCTATTCGAAGTTTGTTTTTATCGCCGATCAGCACAGTTCAACTTTTCCCATTGGTTCAAAGGTACTTCGTGAGGATTTATACGCAGATGATGTTCTCATTGGCTTTGACAGTCTCGAAATCTTAGAACTCAAGAAATCTGAATTTATTCCAATTCTCCAGACTTCGAAACCAACAACGATGAAGAATTTGCCATTAAAACCACTGAAGAAAATATTACAAAAACACTTGAAATGTCCTGGAATCCTACTCAAGATATATTTTTGTTTCGCATTAACTTGCCCGATATAAGTAATCCCACAAAACACTAATTTTTATCGATAGTAGCAAAAATTTTCGATTTGCTTGGTCTTTTAAGCCCTATTGAAGTTCGTTGTAAAATGCTCCAAGAGATGTGGGTCCAAAACATGATGATTCAATCAACAATAGTTTGACATTGATGTGGCTCCAAATTAAAGCAGATTTGGAACATATTCATGAAATCACAATACCTCTATATATTTTTAATTCGGAAAACATACACATTTGGATACTGTATTTTTGTGGAAAGGTACGTATCATATTCGTGGAAAGGTACCTTACAAAACTTACGTCGAGTTTTTGTGTGCTTTAGCTCAAAGGCTTTAGCTCAAAGGCAACTTACTTGGAGCTCGTTTCCGATTTGTCCACAAACAATTTTATACTTTGTTTAAATCGCTTTGCTAGTCGACGTGGCCTACCGCAACGCATTTTTGCGATAACACGACAAATTTTACAGGTGCTCACAATAAACTCAAAGAGTTAAAAGATAAATTGCACTCTAGTGAAATCGTATCAGAAGTCATAACGCATTGTGCTCAAAATGGCTCAAGCTCGCCTTACATTTGAAGAACTACAAACTTTAATTGCCGAAATATAAGCTATATTAAACTCTCGTCCTATAGCTCCAATGTCAGATGACCCTAATGATGGAGAAGCACTTACTCCCGGTCACCTGTTGATTGGTTCATCGTTGGTGTCCATACCTCAGGAAACTTTTGATTCTTCAAAGTTATCTGCGTTAAATCGATGGCAACAAATTTCGTATCTCAAAAATCAATTTTGGCAACTGTGGTCCCGAGATTATCTTTTATCGCTACAACAATGTTCGAAATTGGACAACTATTCATTATCCATGAAGATAATACTCCAACCCAGAATTGGCTCCTTGGAAGAGTCACAAAAAATTTTGTTGGTACTGATGGACATGATGTCGAATTAAAATCTGCTAATGGTTCTTGTCGGCGACCTATACACAAGGTGGCCCCTTTACCTAATTTATATGATCTTTGAAACGCAGACCTTTCAACGGGGGGAAAATGTTGGAGGAGATCATACTTTTTGTCACCGACTGTTTCATTACTTGTTTGTTTTTTCGTTCGTACTTTCCAACACTGCGTCTGTTAATGCGTGTATTATTGTTAGTGCAAATTTTTGTCATTCTTCTTTCTGTCGTGTACGTACATGCATTTGTTATTTATTTAAATATAAGTAAACATAATGTGTGTACCAACAATAGTTGAATATTTTTGTTTTTGAATAATGGACCACTTGATATTTATAATTTGTAAATTCTTTGTGGTCCATAAACATTATTTATTAATTTTAAATTCATGTTTGATCTCATAGTGGCTAGACGTGTTTTAAATCGCTCTCACGAGAAAATAACATTGTGATCATAAATTCTTAATTAAAATATAAAAAAGATAAGTAACAGCGAATGGACGCTAATTAAATACATACTTATATATATGTTTAATATTAAGAGCGGGTTTTTGAGATGGTAATCAAATGCCAATTAATAATCAGATTAGTTAATTTAAAAATAAATTTAATCTTATGTTAATCCCCTTTGATGTTTATGAGTACAAGATTAAACTTCGCAGTGTTGCCATACAAAACAACAGAAAACTTCACTGTTTGTTATCAAAACAATGCATATTTTATAAAAATAAGAAGACAGAAAGAAAACTTAAATTAAAAACAAAAAAATGTATTTTGAAGTGTCCATAATTTATACTAATCAATAAATGGAATATTTAAATGTTTATATTTCTAAATATTTTATTAATTTTTTTGCATCAGCTGTTTACACTTTTGCATTTCGTTCTTAAGATTAAACCACATCCATTGGGCGCTTAAACTTGCAAACTAAATTAACTAATTGAGTACTCAAAAACATCTTTCGAGGATTAATTTTAATTTAATCGCTAATCTTTCACCTAATGATTGGCCCTAAAAATACATTTAAATCAAATAAATTGTCGTTTTTGTTAATGCAAATTTGGAACCAAATCCAAAACAGGCGAAAACAAATTCGGTAAGTCAAAATCGTTTTGCACTCCTTGACAACCAAGAAAGTGAAAAAGTACCATCCATGACTTTAAAAGACCACAAGCCGCCCCCCCCCCCCCCTATATTTCCGCGAACCTACCACAAATCTATTGGTTAATAAGTTGTCCCAACTTGTAGGCAAAGAAAATTTCCACGTTGTCTCTCTACGCAAGGGAAACATTCAGGAAACAAAAATACAGACTTATACAGAAAAGTCTTTTAGAACAATAGTTGATAGTTTTGATTCTGAGAAAAGGAATTATTACACATATCAACTAAAAAGTGCAAAGGGTTTCAGTAGTCATCTAAGGTGTAGACAGCTCTGTACCAACTGATGACATTAAAAAGGCGCTAGAGACTGAAGGTTATGAAGTGAAGTCCATTCACAATATATTTAACAAGGACATAATTCCTCAACCAATGTTTAGAGTTGAAATTACTTTTAACTCTTCCCAATTGAAGAAAAAGGGTGATACTCATCCCATATATAGTTTAAGATATCTTCTTAATCGTAAAAAAACTGTACAGGAACCCTTTAAGCGCAGAGGCCCTCTCAATGCCTAAATTGCCAAGAGTTCTTTCACACCAGAACTTTCTTTCTGTGAGATGCGGATATAAAAGCCAAGATTGTCCCCACCCAAAAACATATAACAACAAGTTAGAAATTATAGTCGGGCAAGGCCGACCATATAATACTCTACACCTGTTACAAAAATGAAATGTGATTTTGTTTTCATAATAAAGCATTGTAGTTGAATTGTACTTTGCCTCAGATATACTTAAGCCATTTATTGTTGAATAAAATTGTGGACATTTAAGTCACATTTTGAAGGGGGCTTTTTATAGGTGCTATGAGACCCTATAATTATAAAATTCATGAGAGTCATCAAGGCTAGTATAGCACTTGGTTTTGCAGCTTTTTGTTGAGATACGAGTATATTAAACATAATTATGAATTTAAAAGCCCTATTCGTCGGGTTGGGTGCTAGGTGAAATAATGGACCGATGTTAACCATTTTTAATAGGCTTTGTCTTTGGTACCATAGAAGATCATATGCCATTGAATTATCTTCAAAATTGCGACCTGTAGTTTGAATACAAGGTATACAACCCCTATTCAGGTGTTCAGTTGTGTGGGGGCTAGGTGAAATAATGGACCGATGTTATCCATTTTCAATAGACTTTGTCTCCGGTGGCATAGAAGATCATGTGCCAAATTTCATTGAATTATCATTAAAATTGCGACCTGTAGTTTGATTACAACGTTTACAAGCCCTATTCAGGGGTTCAGTTGTATGGGGGCTAGGTGAAATAATGGACCGATGTTAACCATTTTCAATAGGCTTCGTCCCTGGGACAATAGAAGATCATGTACCAAATTTCATTAAAATATCTTCAAAATTGCGACCTGTAGTTTGAGTACAAAGTTTACATGGACGGACGGACATAGCTAAATCGACTCAGAAAATGATTTTAAGCCGATTGGTATACTTTAAAGTGGGTATAGGACCAATATTATTTTGCTTTACAAACATCAGCACAAACCCAATATACCCTCCCCACTAAAGTGGTGTAGGGTATAATGAATTCCCTAGGAATATGTTTTTGGAATGCTAACGGCCTTAGCTAACACAAGAATGAAGTAGAACAATTCCTGCTACTTCAGGAAATTGACGTAATACTCGTCTCTGAAACACACTTTACCCTAAAGAATTGTTTCAGAATTAACGGATACTACACTTACGACACAAAACATCCAAGTAGCAGAGCCTGTGGTGGAACATTTTAGTGAGAAAAAATATTAGACATTTCCCAATGCCAGAATATAAAAAGGACCATATCCAGGCCACCTCTATGAATATACCTGATAGCAGAGTTATAATATCTTCAATATATTGTTTTAACGTTGTTAGAAACCCCAAATAAATTGGAAAACTATTGTTCTTGTTTCCCTAACGAGAGGACGAACTTGTTAAAGTATAAAATGTATGTTAGCTCACACTTGCCACAAAACATTTCATTGAAAAATGATCATGAAATACAATCCGCTGTCGATATATTTACGGATATCTTACAAGATGTTGTCAAAGAGTCTACACCCCCAGTAACCTTGGGATACTACAAAAATTCGAAATGTCCTAGGAATATTGAGTCTCTAATTAAAGAAAAGAGAACACTCAGAAGTCAATGGCAATAATCGCGATCTCCAAACATAAACGTTAAACTTAATCAGTGCCAAAGAAGACTTCACATCGCCTTAAAAAATAATAAGGAATCTAAACTGAGAAATTATCTCAAAAACTTAGACCCTACTAAGAAAACAGAATATAGTATCTGGAAAGCTGTTAAACATATGCAATGCCCTATTGCATATGAATCACCCATACGCCTCCAGAATGCTCAATGGGCAAGAAATACCTCAGAAAAACTTAAAGAATTTTCCAATCACTTGGAGAATGTGTTTACTGAAAATGTTACAGATTGTTCTATTAGTGCTAACATTATAAATAATGTGGTTCCACGCCCAATAAAATTCCGGTTCTCTACCGTGAAGACGACAATTAAAGGTCTAAAGGCAGGAAAATCACCTGGTATAGATAAAATTACTACCACGATGATAAGTAACCTGCCCAATTCAGCACTGATAATTATTTTGTTCATCTTTAACTCGATTGGATATTTCCCTACCTCATGGAAAGTATCCGAAATTGTTATGATACCAAAACCGGGAAAAGATGTCACTCAAGTGACAAGTTCCCATTAGCCTGTTGCCTATATTCTCAAAACTATTTGAAAAGTTATTGCTTGAAAGCCTTATAGTACACCTTAACGATAATTGCATTATTCCTGACCATCAGTTTGGTTTCAGAAGAAAGCACAGCACTATCGAACAGGTACATCAAATAACTACTCTTATTCGGAAGGCCTTCGAGAGCAAGCAATATTGCTCAGCATTATTCATAGATATTTCTCAAGCTTTCGATAAAGTCTGACACGATGGACTAATACACAAAATTATCACATTACTACCTGATAATGTTCACAAACTGCTTAAAAATTACACATCTACATTTGCGGATGATACCGCTTTTGTAAGCATACATGATAACCCTTCAATAGCTTCTGAACAACTCCAGTCCCACATCGGCGAATTGGAAAAGTGACAAATGGAAAATAAAGGTCAATGCAACAAAATGTACTCACGTTACATTTACTTTAAGACGAGAAAATTGTCCTCCCGTACAGATAAACAATATAAAAATTCCTGAACAAAGCCATGTGAGATATCTTGGTATCCACCTTGATCGCCGCTTAACATGGACTCACCACATTGAAGCCAAGGTTACACAAATAAAATTAAAGCCAGCACAAATGTACTGGCTAATTGGACCACGGTCAGCTCTAAACTTGGAGTACAAAGTGTTTTTGCACAAAACAGTTATAAAACCGATATGGCTATATGGCATTCAACTGTGGGGAACAGCCTCCTCATCTAATGTTGAAAAATTACAAAGAAAGCAGTCAGCACTGTTAAGGTCAATAACAGGTGCCCCTTGGTACATTTGCAATAGTAATATTCATAGGGATCTCAATGTCCCCATAATACGCGAGGAGGTCAAATTCTCTTGTTTAACCTACTTGTCGAAACTAATGGATCACCCAAATCCCCTTGCCAGGGAGTTGCTGTCATTTGAGGGTCATAGACGACTGAGAAGAACGGAAACATTGGATTTTGCCAGATAATCAAATTATCGAACCTGCACTTGAGCAACATCATATGTACAGCAAATCTCTCGCGCATTATTAAAATATTTATTTTTGTAATAAGTATTTTGTTTTATTGTGACAATATTCTTGGTCCTTATGGAATTCTGAGTCGATTTAGCTATGTTCGTCTGTCTGTCCATCCGTCCGTCCGTCTGTCTGTGTAAAACACTCTCAATAGGCTTCGTTCCTAAGTCAAAACAAACGTGTATTCCAAATTTCATCATTATACCCTACACCACTTTAGTGGGAAAGTGATTCTGTGTCGATCGGTATACTTAAAGGGGGGTATTAGCACAAACGCATAAAACCCTTTCCACTATAGTAAAAAATGGTAAAACTAGCTGCAAAAATGTTAAAATGGTCACACTGGTTTTATTTATTTATATTATTTAAATGTTTATACCAGGGATGGCAAATTTGGTACGATGGTACTTTTTTTGATACTATTTGATGTTCAAAAGTACCGTGATACTCCCGAGTCTTATTTGATACTCTCAGGGCCAATATCTCAACCTCCGGTTATCGTTTAACAGGTGGATATACCGCTTGTTAAAATAATTTTTGTATGTAAAATGTCAATTTATCGTTTTGATAAAACATAATCAGCCAATGAGAAAATGTATCTTTAAAAGTTCAAATTTGAAATTCTAAGACTGTTTTGAAATCTAGTTTTAAAAGCCACTTTTTAGAAGTATGTTTTGCAAATAACCAATGCAGCTCATTTCGAATTTTTATCTTGATTGACATTATATGAATATTAATCTAATTAAATTCCATTGTTAATATTATATGAGAAAATTACCAAAAATTTCAGTTTTGATAAAATATTTGACTTTAAAACTAATTATTTCCAAATGATAGAAGATCGAAGGACTCAATTTCTATCTAATATAAAACGATATGTTTTGAAATTAAGAATTCAACCATAGATAATAAGAGAAATTTTTTGGTGAAAATTATTTGGAATTTAAAGCAAATTATTGTTTCATGTCATGGATGGTCTTATGTATAGTCTCATGTGTAGAATTTGATATGACTATTGATTTTTTAACAAATGAACACCTATGTACATCGAATTTTAATTTAATAACACATATGTGTTATTAAATTTGGGGCCCTAATAGGCCCCAAAATGGAAATTGCTGATGTTCCCACCGAAAATGAAAATTTAGTTCATTCTAAGATACCATTTCTCAAAATTTTTGTGAGACGATTTCAATGACATACACAAATTCGTATACAACACCAAAATGATTACAAATGTCGTAATTTTTCTGAAAAATATTAAGTTTTTCATATTTTTACATAGAAATATATAATGTAATTAATTGAAATTATTTATAAACCTCAACTAAACTTCACCGAAATGGTTTTTTCTATTTTTCGAAATTCTTTATGTTTTGTATTTTATCTTAATATTTTAAACTCTATTTTGTCCCAGGTATTCTGTTAGCTATATTTATCTAACATACTTAATATGTACATCAGCATACGCGTAATTTCATTAGATTTACAATGGTATATAACACTTTATGGTTTCATTCTATTATCAATCAAATTTTTCAGTTTAACTAACATAGTAACATAATTTATCCTAAATATCTACTTGTTTGTTACGCTTACTTTGTAAATAACGATTCCTATGTTATTTTTACATTATTTCGCGATGTTTTGGTAGCGTAAATAGGCTTCGATAAATTTTAATAAAATTTGATCTAGATTGAATTTTGAAAAACGGAAAAAACCGTTTCGTAGATTTTATTGATTTCAATTAATTATATTAAAATCATATATGTTAAAATGAAAAAATCTGAAACTTTTACGAAAAATTTTGATTACTTTTACTGTTACACAAAAATTTACACAAATCTGGTATGCCATTGAAAGCGTCTCCCCAGGACCTTTCGAATGATACTAAAATTTTATATCTTTCCTTTGGAAGAAATATGAAAAAAAAAAATCATAAAAACCTCAAAAAAGGACCTTTTTATCCTTTGATCCAGCTCGCCAAATATTAACCCCAGGACAAAAATTTTGAGAAACGCTATCTTATAATCAATTAAACTTTAATTTTAGTTGAGAACCAGGCCATTCTAATTTATATAAGAGATTTATTGACAATAAACTATAGTTACTAATATTTGTAGCTCAATTATTAGCGTATAATAAATAAATAAGTTGAATTTCTAAATTCATCCTTGAGTAGGGCTAAATGTGGCCTGAATTTCTTTAAGACAGGATTTATTAAAATATAGCAAATTGTATCATGACTGATTTTAATATACATATTTACGAAGTACAATATCGGGGTAATATTTTTATGGTAGCTATATGATAACATGGACATTGAAGTTCATCAAATTATATCGAAAAAGTTAAGATTGAGGGACGGACAAAGATTCATTATATCAATATATGTATATTAGGGTGATCGATTCTGTTTTTCAATCGGTCATAAAACCGTTTTTTCTGATTTACCAGTGTCGGTTTTTTCTAAATGTTGATTTTTTCGAATATCGAATAACCCGGTTTTTTAACTTTTTAAAAGCCGGTTTCGAATACTTTTATTTGCTTTGTATTTAAAGATTACTTCAATTAAATTTTGAAATAAATAATAATACAGCCTGTCTAAATTTCAAGAAACTAGAGTATATTTTTCTAAAGCACCTTTGGTTAAACTTTTTTGGTTTTCCTAATTATGAAAATTTACTTGTGAAATTGATTGGAATAACTGTTGGATAAAATTTTATCAATCTTAAGATTATATTCCAATTACAATAATTAATTTGTCGCTGAAATATTATAGCAGTGTTGGAATGCCTATGAAAATTTACTAAACAGGGACTTAGAATAAACTAAGATTATGACTCCTCCCAATTTTTTACATTAAAGAAATAATGTTTTTTTTCAAATTAAACTAGATGTTTTTATTTATAATTATAATTATTTCTCTGAATTTGAAAAATATCAACCGGTTTTTTTCAAATGTTAACAATTCGAACTACTCGAAAATCGGTTTTTGGAAAATGTCGAATAATCGATCACCCTACGGTATATATAATACCTTTTCTACTTCTGTTGTTGATTATTTAAAAATGTCTAAATATGTGAAAGTGTATTTAAGAAATTAAAAACTTTCAGCAAAAAAAAAAAAATATTTTAGTACTCTAAGATCCAAAAAAGTACCCTCTGAAATATTTTTTGATACTGAAACAAAATCTCATTTTCCATCCCTGGTTTATACCCTCCACCACCATGAGTGGTGATAGGGGGTATATATATAGCTTTGTCATTCCGTGTGTAACACCAAGAAATATTCATCTGAGATCCAACAAAGTATATATATTCTTGGTCCTTATGGAATTCTGAGTCGATTTAGATATATCCGTCTGTCCGTCTCACGCTCACGTAAAAACGAAGTGAAATAAATTATTGAAATTTGGCCAGAATATTCCCTATTATCCTAGGCAGCTTGGTATTGAAAATCGGTTCACATCGGGAAAAGTTATGAATCAAAATTTAAAACAACTCTGAAAAAAAACATTTTTTACACATTCTGATGTAATTTTCAAGAAAATCATCATACATTTGTTTTTACATGAGAGCTTTATTCTTACATCCTTTATTCTTACACCTTCCATACAAAAGTACAAATTACCGGAAAATGAGTTTATTAGTAATAACATCCGTTTGAATGTCGATATCTTCACAAAATTTTACAAATTAAAGTTTTATGTCAGTAGAATTCATCCAAAGAAAAATTTCAGGATCGGTCCGTAATTGGCCATAGCTCCCATACAAGGTCTCCTTTAGAAAATCATTTAAACGTACATAACTCATTATCAAATAATGATATTCATTAAAAATTTGGCATACATATTACCTTTGTATACAGAAATGTTATTTAAATTTTTTTCACAATGGGTCCATATTTGGTCATAGATCCCATACAAGGTCCCCTCCCGAAAATCACTTAAACGCACATAATTCATGGCCTCCGGTAGGTTAGTGGTTAGTGTTCTAGTCTGGTAGACCGGAGGTGGTGGGTTCGATTCCCACCTGAGGCACTGGTTAAGGAGCGCACAACAGGCCCGATAGAGACCTAGGTGTATTTCTTCGGATTTGATGTATATACATCCTCCTTTCAAAGTAACTAACATAATTCATTACTAAATTAAGATATCCATATAAAATTTGTACAAGTATTCCTCTTATATAAAGAAATGTTACTTTGAAATTTTTTCCGATCGGTCCTTAATTGGTCATAGCTCCCATACAAGGTCCACTTCAGAAAAATAATTAAATGCACACAACTCATTACCAAATAGTGATATCCGTAAATAATTGTGTAATAGATACTATTTTTGTATACAGAAATGTTATTTAAAAATGTTTTCATAATCGGTGCATATTTGGTCAAAGCTCCCATACAAGGTTCCCTTCCGAAAATCACTTAAACTGACATAACTCATTACTAAATATTGATATCGATACATTTAGCACAAGTATTGCTCTTATATACATAAATCACAGTATACAATTTTTTCACGATCGGTCCATATTTGGTCATAGCTCCCATATAATGTCACCTCCAAAAAATCACTTGAATGCACAATATTCATTACCAAATAATGAGATAGATACAGAATTTAGCTAAATGTAGCTCCCACACAAGGTCTCCTTTCGAGAATCACTTAAACGTATAAAACTCTTTACAAAATAAAGATATCCATACAAAATTTGGCACAAATATTGCTTTTATCTACAGAAATCTTATTATAATTTTTTTCACGATCGGTCCATAATTGGTCATAGCTTCCATTTAAGATCCCCTTTCGAGAATCTCTTAAACGCATATTACTAATTACTAAATAATGATATCCATAAAAAATTTGGCACAAATATTTATTGTTGAATTTTGTCATACATAGTTTGGGAATCCACTGTACCACCCATAGGGATTAAAAAATTGATTATTTTTCGCAAAAAAATTAAATAAAAACTGTCAAAAACCAACAGGATTCGAACTTAAAATCTCCCAGTTGCTAGTTTTACGCCATTCCCACTACACTACATATTAACTAACTTCGTAATTGTTTGCAACTAATGTTCACATAGAAATTCTCTTTCCTGTTTGTGTAAAAAATTGTTGTTAACCCAAGATCAAATAAAATGTGCACATTGAGAAAATGTAACTGTTTAATTTTGTATGCTATTCAGCAACATCAGTGTTAATAAAAGTTATTCAGCAGCAATGTTTTGCACAAACAGGAAATAACATGACATTTTTATATGAAAAATATTAGTTAACGAAGGACTAAATAATGAAGTGGTGTAGTGGATGATACGGAGAATTAACAAACTGAGCGTTGCCGGTTCGATTCCTGGTCGATTTGTCTTTTTTTGTCATAAATAATAAAATTTTTTTAAAAATCAAATTAAGTGTCGAAATTCGATTCAACAATAAAAATTTAAAGCAATTTTTTTCCATAGGATCAAAAACATTGAAAATCTATTGTACCTCCCGTACAAAATTATATAGTTTTATAACTATGTATAACTATTGCCATACATTTTTCTCACACATAGAAATTATTTTAAATACAGAACATAGGTTAAATTTAGTACGCTCTGTTAAGTGGTAGTTTTGTTTTTAATTGCATATTGTAAGGCGTAATGAAAATAAGTCTAAAATATTATGGTTAATTTGAATCAGTACATAAAATTTGATAATTTATGAACCAGTTTAAGGTGGAGGGTATTTAAGATTCGGCAAAGCCGAATATATCACTCTAACTTGTTTAAATTTGGTTTTGATATGTTATATTAAAATAAAAAACTAAATTATTAAAGAAACAAGCTATATTCGGCTATGCCGAATATTAAATACCCTCCACCAGCAAGCTACTTATTAAAACCCATTTAACTAATACTTATTAAAACCCATTTAACTATCTATTTTTTAGATAACTTGACAAACATTTCGTATAATGATTTATTTGCAAAAAAAAAATCAAGTCGAATATTACTCCATTAGATTTATTTATTAATTAAATATGTGCGTTTAAGTGATTTTCGGAAGTGGACTTTATATAGGAGCTATGACCAATTACGGGCCTCTCCAGAAAAATTTCGTAGAGTGTATGTATGTAGTATGTACACTAGGGATATAACTAATTTGGCGAAATTTTTGGCATACCACCACGTGATAGCCAATGTTGTATAAGTAGTGAAAATAATTTTTTTATGTCATTTGGAAGCAAAAACATCACGCACCAACACCAATTTCTAATATAAACCAAATTTTTTGTTCAATTTTTAATTTTTTTTTTTTAATTTTAAATACTGGTATTTACACTGATATAATGTGACAAACGCAGACTTTTCGGTGGAAATGTGTATATACATGACTTTTTGATATTTTTGCAAATATAAAATTTTACATCCCCTAATCAAAAAGTCCATAAAAAATAATAAGAAACACAACACTAACCCACCAATCAAGTTGAAATTTGTTGATCGTATTTGTTTTGATCATATCTTTGATAGATCGATTTTACTGGTTTTACACAGAGAAATTTCTAAGAGTATATCTAATAAAATAATCTAAGATTTGGATTCCAAGGACATATGGGACCTTCAAAAAATAGTTTTTAATAAACAGACGGGCAGACATTTGGTGCGTGAACTTTATTAACAATCACGAAAAAATAATACCGTGGTTTTTCATATCTTTTAAAGCTCTATTGGACTTAGCTATGCCAACTTGCATATTTTCAAAACATGTCAATAGTTATATCCCTAATGTACACAAAACATATTTGTGTCGAATTTTATCAAGATAGCTTTATTTGAAAATAAAATATGTGAGTTTAAATGATTTTCGGAAGATGGCAGCTATGACAAATAATGGACCGATCAGGGGAAAAATTGGTAGAATGATTTATATGTACACAAAACATATTCAAGTTTTATTTATCAATTATATAGCTTTATTTATCAATGAAACATATTCGTTTAAGTGATTTTCGGAAGTGGACCTTATATGGGAGCTATGACCAATTATAGTCCTATCCGAAAAAAATTTCGTAGAGTGATTCATATATAGACGAAACATATTTGTGTCGAGTTTTTTCAAGATACGTTTATTTGACAATCAAATATGTGCATTTAAGTGATTTTCGGAAGTGGGCCTTATATGGGAGCTAGAGTGATTTGTATGTACACAAAACATATTCAGCTCGAATTTTATCACAAAAGCTTTATTTATCAATGAAATATGTGCGTTTAGGTGATTTTTGGAAGTGCGACAAAATTCCTCGAAATATCTTTGGTAGTTTCTGATAAAACTACTTAAGAATCGGAAAAAAAAACGTTATTTTTTTTCAAGGTAGTCTGAAATTTTTACTCATAACTTTTTACGTCGTGAACCGATTTTACTGATTTTCAATTTCAAACTGTACCGGATAATAAAAATGTTCTGAGTGAATTTCCTGAATTTCTTTTGCTTCGTTTTAACGTGAGTGTGTTTTACACAGACAGATAGACGGACGGACATAGCTAAATTGACTCAGAATTTCATAGGGATCAAGAATATATATACTTTGTTGAGTGTCAGATGAATATTTCTTGGTGTTACACACGGAATGACAAAGTTATATATACCATTTATCACCACTGATGGTAGATTAAAATACATGATATGAGTGCAACTAGTTGCAAACTCTTTTTGGATTCAAAACCAATTGCTTTTAAGTACTTTTTAATGCGCACTGGTGATTTCGGATAATAGTCTCCCTTACAAAATTGCTTCTAGGCAAGCAGTATTTTTTGCTGGGTTGTGACAGTCCCTTACTTGGACGTAGGTTTGAAAAAGAATATTCACTGACGCGGAATCACTTCTGGACACGAGCATTTTAATGGACACAATGTTTCAAACACTAAGCTCTCCCATTTATTTGTTCAGAGGCTCACGAGCAGTAATCACTTTATACATATATAAATAACTTTTCTTTAAAAACATTTAAAACTTGTCCGCTCATATTTTTTTTTTAATATTATTTACAGTTGTTTATGAATTGGATAGTTTACAAAAACGACTAGAAAAAAATGACACTTCTTCTTCATTATCATATTATCTCGGTAATTCACGGTGAAATGTTAACAAAACATTCCTGCCAATCTTTAAATTAGATACAAACAACACAGTTGCGAAAAATAGTACTATTTGACACGATGAATACGTGACTTTAATATCCTGTAGAGATTGTTCTTTTTTTGGTTAACCACAGAACATAAAGCACACTTGTCTCCAGAACAATTGAAATAAAGTAAATTTAAAAATATATAACATATTGTGAAAAATAAAGCGTAATATAATTTAAATTGGTTTAATTAATATAAAGGTTTAATTAAATATAAATTTGGTGAGTTGTAGATATGAAATATGAAAATTTAAATTAGATACTAATTATTGTAAATGTAATACATACAGTAGGTCTACTATTGCATAAAAGAAGTTTGTCTACGATTGGAGATGTAATAAGACAAACTAGTTGATAATAAAAGACTTTTTTTTATAAGATTGGAAAATTATTGTTTTAATTATAGAAAAAACTATAATTGGTGACCCCGGGAATTAATTAATTACTCATTATCTATAATCGGCAAGTCAACATGAGTGTTGAGAGAACCTCACCACGGAATTAGTTTAAGACTGTGGAAGACACAGACAAAACGGACACTGCTGGATGCAGCTAACTCGTGGAAATTGCTGAAGACATATCTGTAGAGGCAGTTGGTATGCACCATTTGCCTAAATTTTTGCCGTCTGATCCTGAATTGTGATTCACACAAGTAGATGGATTGCTACATATGAACAGAATTACAGCAGACTTATCAAAATATTACACCGTCATTTCTGCCTTAGATGCTGATACCTTAATGCAAATAGCTGACGTAGCTAAAAATCCACCAGCTACAGGCAAGTATGAAAAATTGAAAAAAGAGCTTATTACTCGTTTTGGTACTTCTAAGGAAAAACAACTACTAAAACTTCTGACTGGATTGGACATTGGAAATAAACAACCTAGCCATTTACTAAGAGAAATGAAAGAGTTGGCTGGAACCAGCATTTCCTCGGAAGCATTAGCTGCACTTTGGATGCAACACATGCCAAGTAATGTCAGATGCATATTGTCAGCGTGCAAAACTGAGGATATTGAGTATTTGGCTGAAATTGCTGATCGTATTTTTGACAATTCACCGCAGCCGCCGCAGCAACAAAACCAAGGGATGTCGTATCTCACTGTGATACACTCGCGTCATATTCGAAAGCTTCAGCACTGGAATCCCGTGTGTTGGCTATTGAAACATCTTAAAACCAATTAATTCAGAAAGTCAGCCAACTTTCCATAAATTTTGCAACAAACAATACATATTCACAACGTCGTAGTAATAGCAGGGAGAGCGACCATGGAAGAGGCAGATCTCAAAACCGTCGTCAACCAAAGGTTTGCTATTATCACATCCAATTTGGTGTCAATTCGAAAAAGTGTAAGCAACCGTGTGAATTCAATTCTGGTACACCCCAGGAAAACTAGGTCAGCTGTCCTCAGTATGTGCGACGGATGACAGCAGCAATAATTTAAGTCGCACTTTTGAAAAACGATTACACATTTTTGATGAAAAACATAATTTGAAATTTCTTGTGGACTCTGGTTCCGTTGTGTCAGTTATACCAAGGACTTTTTAACCAATACTCAATCAAAATCAGATGACATGAAATTATTTGCGGTAAACAATACACCAATACCGACCTACGGTACAAAATATCTTGAGATAAATATAGGCCTACGACGATCTTTTGGTTGGACATTTATAGTAGCTAGGTATATGGTCTAGTCCCATCCATCTTGTGAGGAAGAAAACAGGTAGATGGAGAGCCTGTGGATAAACGCAAATACACAGCCAGATCGATATCCAATTCCACGAGTGGACGATATATCGGAAAAATTATGCAGGAAAACAGTATTTTCTAAAATCGACATTAATAAGTCTTACTACAATATACATACCTATGCATCCGGATGATATTCAAAAGGCTGCTGTCAACACACCAGTTGGATTGTTTGAATTTATAGTAATGCCCTTCGGGCTAAGAAATGCTACCCAAATATTCCAGAAATATATGGATTCGATATTCCGAAATTTAGACTACGTGTATTGTTACTTGGACGACATTCTTATATTTTCCGAAGGCGAAGAACAACATTACAATCACGTTAAGACAGTGTTACAGAAACTGAAAGACGCAAGCTTGTCTATTAATGCCTCAAAATGCGAGTTTGGAGTTCCCAGTTTGGACTTTTTAGGATACCAAATATCCACTACGGGTTTGAAATCACCTATGGATAGGGTTAACGCGATAAGAAATTACCCAAGGCCGGAAAATATAGTAGAGTTACGCCGATTTTTAGGAATTTTAAATTTCTACAGGAAATTTTTTCCTAATGCGGCTACCATTCAAGCACCTCTTAATGGGCTATTCAAGGAATCGAAGAAAAACGACAAAAGGAAGATTGAATGGAATAATGATTTGGAAACCTCTTTCGAGGCATGTTTGGCAAGTTTGGCCAATGAAACTATGTTGAACTTTTTGGATCCAGAAGCACCACTGTCCTTGATTACAGATGCATCGGATTCAGCAGTGGGGGCCATTTAGAACAATACGTAAATGATCAGTGGGAACCAATTGCATTCTTTTCGGCAAAACTAAAACCGTCTCAGAAAAATTATAACACGTATGATCGGGAGTTGTTGGCGATCTATTTGGCCATTAAACATTTCAAGCATCTTTTAGATGGGAGTAATTTTGTCGTGCTAACCGATCATAAGCCATTAACTTATGCTTTGCAGCAAAAATTGGATAAAACATCGCCTCGTCAAGTACGTCATTTGAACTTTATTTGCCAGTTCACGACCGATATCCAGCACGTTTCTGGTTCACAGAATACAGTCGCTGATGCCCTATCACGAGTTAATGAAATAACCATGCCCGAAGCGGTAAGTCTCCAGGAAATTCTGGAACATCAGGAATCTGACACACAGATGAAACAAATTTTGGAGAATAACACATCATTACGACTACGGAAAATTAAGGTAAATGGTATTGAATTATATTGCGAAACATCAAATTCAACAGTTTGCCCGTATATTCCACTTCCCCTAAGACGTAAGATTTTTGATTTTATCCACTCAATGTCACATCCAGGGAAAAGAGCGACATTAAAACAGATACGTCAGAAATGCATATGGCCATCGATGAATCGTGATATAAGTACTTGGGTACGCGAATGTTATACAGATATTGCCTCACCATGATTGATAGATTTTCACGTTGGCCAGAAATTGTGCCACTTAAGGAAATGTCAGCAGATGACGATTCAGCAAATCCTATTTTATTTTTGGACAAATATCGAGAGTATATGCGTCAAGTTCGTCCCACACCAGTTAATCATCATTTGGGCAGTACAAAAGTTTTTATTCATAAAGACTTAATGACTTGTTCTCATGTATTTGTAAGATCAGATCACGTTAAAAAACCATTGGAAGCCCCTTACACAGGACCTTTCGAAGTTTTGGAAAGAGTTTCCGATAGAGTGTTTTCGATAAAAATTAATAACAAACCGCACAACATATCCATTGAACGTCTGAAGCCTGCATTTATTGCAATAGATCCTAATACAACGCCAGCACCTTTGAGAACATATATTTCCTACCGCAAATTTGGGAGGAGAGAAGCTGTGGCAACTTTACCCTAATAGTACGCGAAAATACAACGCTTTTTCCTTATGACAGCTTTCAATAGAAAAATACAACAATGCTGAACAAGAGATTTCACATTTGTTTAAAAACTTAACGTATGATATTCTTGTTCTGGCACGACAAACTAGTTGATAATAAAAGACTTTTTTTTTATAAGATTGGAAAATTATTGTTTTAATTATAGAAAAAAACTATAAAAATCCCCGGACAGCTACATCTACCGTCAATCAGATACATCACTAAATATCCCGAGTGAGTATTAGCTAATTTCCCAAAAAAAAAAAAAATAACTTTACACTAGCAAATTACGAAACCCGAAAACAGCTGTATGTTACAAAACACGTTCCACAAATAAGTACAGTGGGTTATGTGTAACGTTAACAAGAACTAATAATAAGCGTTTGATAATTTCCATTCTTATGATAGACATTCAATACACACAGACTTACAAATTTTAAAAATTAGACTACATATTTGTTCATATTAAAGGCTAGAATTTAAACCTCAATTTAGAAATCAAATCTTATAGGACAATTCTCTGTTTCTATCACCCACATAAATCTATATGTAAAATGTATATGTTAATTAATAGATAATATTAATAAAATTATATGTATATTTAGATTATTCATATCTGTAGAATATAGTAGATAGTATGCATAAACAAATATATTTATAACGATACATACAAAAGTGTATATCTTATACATCATGAATTATCAATAACTGTGCAAATTAGCTAACTATAAAGAAAATAACCGAACATTAAAAAAAAAAAACAAAATAAAATAAAAAAAACTATGTTTCGTTGTAACTATATATATAAATGCCTATGTATACGTATTCCGTTTACGTTTAGGTTTAGCTTATTTATTAAAGAAAATAAATATACATATGTAGATACTAGAAATCTAAAATAATATATTGGTACAATAATAAAATATAAACAATTTGTATTTATATTAGTAAAACAAAAAAGAAAATATATATATATATATTAAAATTTGAAAACACAAATAGTTGAAAATATAAAAATATATGATAAAAATATAAAAGTATAAACAAATAAACAGATCACGAAAAAAAGAAGAAGTAAAAAAAATAAATTAATTAATAAATAATTGATTAATAAATTAATGAATTAACAAATTAATAAATAAATAAATAAACAAACTAATAAATAAATAAATTAATAAATTAATGAATTAACAAATTAATAAATGAATAAATAAATAAACAAATTAATAAATAAATAAATTAATTAATAAATTGACAAATCAATAAATAAATAAATAAACAAATTAATAAATAATTAAATTAATAAATTAATAAATAAATAAATATAAATAATTAAATATACAAGGTCAAATAGATTTCAAGACAAAATACATGAAAATATAAAATAGTATAACTATACACAAATTTCTTTTATATCGATATAATTAATAATAAAAATAATTAAACATATATTAATAGATATTTGTATGTACACATACGCAAATATATAATTTCTCAAAATAAAATTCTTATATACATATATATAATTTGACCTAAATCAAAATAATAAATAATCTAAAATATAAATTGTCTATATACTTATAAACTATTTAACCATATTTATATTCATATTCTTAATAATTCGCCACAATCGTTATGTCTATTGATATTGTAGTTAATAAAATCTAGTTATTGTTTTAAGTATTTTTTGTTGTTAAATAAACCACCTATGTGAAATCTTTATACAAACTAACATGAAAATGATGATGTGCTGAATCACTACTGAATGTTGGCATAGTAGTGAAGTAGAGGTAGGTTGATTAGGGACATCATAGTAAATCTTGGACAAACTAAGATGTCATGGTTGACTGGAATATGGCAATTGGGGGGGGGAAGTCTTCAAGGACATCTACATCGCAGTCCTAACTCGAAAAACTTCAGAATCATATCCAGGATACGGTAACCTAAACTAAATATTTGGCACGAAAAATTCAAATGTAACCGACCTGTCGACAGACACGAATCCACTAGTACGACGAGCTTAAGCCGTAGCGACCACCAGCGTGCCAAGTCTGTCCATGGAACACAACACGTCATTACATTTGGCCCCCAACGTTTGAGCAATTCGAAAACCACTATTGTATAGTAAAAAGATTCATTCTTATATTTCGTACGTCCCGGAAGGTATTCAAATACCATGCCTGTGTTCCGACGGAAATGGGAAGGTAACCTATCACTAAAAGTCATTCAAATTTTAATCACATAATTTAAACATCGTAAGACTTGGTCCGAATGGCTATATAGCTAAGTGCCTAACAGCTACTAAATTTAAATGATTCGTTTACAAGTTGAAAAACTTAATAGTCCCTTTCGTTTTGTTCTGTCAAAATTGTTTAGCAAATCGTTTCACAAAAAAAAATTATCTTATGAAATAAGAACACTTTCTTGATATGATTCAAAATTTATTACGTTTTGTCTTCATATAAAACGTTAGAATGTAAATTTATCTTTAACAAAAGTTATTCTTAAATATTAATTTTCTACAATATTATTTTAGAAGACAATCAATATTGTTTGAATTTAGGATTTTCATATCAGTCATATAATTGCCTCTTTCACTGATCTACAAAGCCAACGAATAATATCGATCCGTACTTACCTAGAAAAGAGAAAAGAAATATTAAAATATAGTACTAACGTATTATTTGTTACATATTTTAAACTATTTTAAATTCTATCATAACAAGATTCGTTTAAAAATTTAATTATTGAAATTTGAAATTAACACTGATACCCTTCATATCCGATAGTGTCATTATTATTGAATTTTGCCCCATTTACATTATATGTATACAGAGTTGTTTGAAAAGCCTTAAGATTTAAAAGTAATACAAATTTTAGAGAATACAAGGATATTTAGTGAATAGGTCTTATAACACAGTATGGCAAATAGGGAAAAGAGTCAGAAAACACTTAGAACCTCTAACTGTTTAGCTGCTGCCAGACTAACAAATACAACAACCCACAACATTTCGACCATGACAACTACTACTTCAACATCCAATCAAGCGTCAGTAAACAATAATCCTCCGGCAGTTCAATCAAGTGCAAGCCTAATACCACCACTAATGTCCTTACAATTTCCGCAAGGAACTGGTCCACAAACTACATCATCGCCGGGGCGTCATGAAATAACTCCCCACGAAATAACTCCCCAAAACAAAAATGAAATAACAACACCACAAACACAACACATTCCACAAAATATCGCTCACGGTTATAATCATAACACACACTTACAAATGTAACAAGTAAGAGTTTTATATTCGGCTATGCCGAATCTTATATACCCACCATCAAATCACTGCCATATAAATAAACTTTGATATTTTGAATATTTTATTTTTATATATCGATACTAATGTGAACATCAGGGTAATATTTGAAATAGTTCTCTTAATGGGGATTCAACTATTGACAGTGAAGATTTCGGATTTGACGGTAGGAAGATTTCAGTTCCTTACTTATTTCAAATTTTGTAGTTCTATTTTTAGGCCAGTAATGAACATGAAAGTAATTTTCTTAAAGGGACCTTGTACAGGGTTAGGGTTAATCCTCATAAAATATGGTAAAAAGATTTTAGCTTAAAATTAGTTTATGTCGAATTGCATTGCGGTATTCGTATTTTCAGCCAATTAAAGTCATTTTCTTAAGGAGACCTTATATGGGGCGTAAGACTAATTATGAACCGATCATCCTTAAATCTCGTAGAACGATTTTTATTTATACAAATCATATTTGTGTATAATTTCCAGCCAGTAATGAGCGTTGTTAAAATTTTCGGTGGGGTAATTATGAACTGATCCTCATAAAAATTGGTAGAGAGATTTCGGTTCCTATAGAACTTATCAGTGTCGAATTTCATCGCTGTACTCGCATTTTTAAGCCAGTAATGAGCGTTAGAGTATTTTTGTCAATTATGGGCCGACCCCCACAACATTTTGTAGAGAGATGTTAGCTCATACAAAACTAGTTTATGTCGAATTTCATTGATCTACTAGTATTTTTAAGCCAGTATTTAGTTTTAAAGTCATTTTCTGAAGGGGCCTAATATGGGGGATGGTCTATTACAGACCTATCCTCGTAAAATTTTGTAGAACCATCTTGGTTCATACAGGTCATGTTTATAACGAATTTCATCGCTTTACTCATTTTTTAGGCCAGTAATGAGCGTTAAATTATTTTTCTGATGGGGACCTTATATGTTGGGGGGGTCAATTAAGGACCGATCCACAAAAAATTTGGTTAAGAGAATTTGGATCTGAAAGAACTTACTTGAGTCGAATTTCATTGCTATACTCGTATTTTTACGCCAGTAATGAGCGTTAAAGTAATTTCATGGAGGGGACCTTATATGGGGGGTAGGGTCAATTAAAGTCATTTTCTTAAGGAGACCTTATATGGGGCGTAAGACTAATTATGAACCGATCATCCTTAAATCTCGTAGAACGATTTTTATTTATACAAATCATATTTGTGTATAATTTCCAGCCAGTAATGAGCGTTGTTAAAATTTTCGGTGGGGTAATTATGAACTGATCCTCATAAAAATTGGTAGAGAGATTTCGGTTCCTATAGAACTTATCAGTGTCGAATTTCATCGCTGTACTCGCATTTTTAAGCCAGTAATGAGCGTTAGAGTATTTTTGTCAATTATGGGCCGACCCCCACAACATTTTGTAGAGAGATGTTAGCTCATACAAAACTAGTTTATGTCGAATTTCATTGATCTACTAGTATTTTTAAGCCAGTATTTAGTTTTAAAGTCATTTTCTGAAGGGGCCTTATATGGGGGATGGTCTATTACAGACCTATCCTCGTAAAATTTTGTAGAACCATCTTGGTTCATACAGGTCATGTTTATAACGAATTTCATCGCTTTACTCATTTTTTAGGCCAGTAATGAGCGTTAAATTATTTTTCTGATGGGGACCTTATATGTTGGGGGGGTCAATTAAGGACCGATCCACAAAAAATTTGGTTAAGAGAATTTGGATCTGAAAGAACTTACTTGAGTCGAATTTCATTGCTATACTCGTATTTTTACGCCAGTAATGAGCGTTAAAGTAATTTCATGGAGGGGACCTTATATGGGGGGTAGGGTCAATTATGGACCGATCCATATAAAATTTGGTGGAAAGATTTTGGCTCCTAAGGTACTTACTTATGTCAAATTTCTTTGCTATACTCGTATTTTTACGAAAATAATGAGCGATAAAGTCATTTTCTGAAGGGAACATTATATGGAGGGTAGGGTAAATTATGGACCGACCACATAAAATTTGGTAGAGAGATTTTGGTTAGTATAAAACTTACTTCTGTTAAGTTTCACCGCTATAGTCGTAATTTTAAGCCAGTAATGAGCGTTAAAGTAATTTTACGAAGGGGACCTTATATGGGGGGTAGGGTCAATTATGGACCGATCCACGTAAAATAAGGTGGAAATGTTTCGGCTCCTAAGATACTTACTTATGTCAAATTTTTTCGTTATACTCGTATTTTTACGCCAATAATGAGCGTTAAAGTCATTTTCGGAAGGGGACCTTATTTGGGGGGGGAGGGGGGTTTCGTTGTTGTAGGGTCAATTATGGACCGATCCACATAAAATTTGGTAGAGAGATTTTGGCTCGTATAAAACTTACTTCTGTGAAATTTCATCGCTATACTTGTATTTTTAAGCCAGTAATGAGCGTTAAAGTAATTTTTTGGAGGGGACCTTATATGGGGGATAGGGTCAATTATGGACCGATCCGCATAAAATTTGGTGGAAAGGTTTTGGCTCATATAACACATACTTATATCAAATTTCATCTCAATACTCGTATTTTTACGCCAATAATGAGCGTTAAAGTCATTTTCTGAAGGGGACTTTATATGGGGCGTAGTGTCAATTATGGACCGACCCACATAAAATTTGGTGGAGAGATATTGGCTTGCTTAAAACCTATGTATGTCGAATTTCATCGCTATATTTGTATGTTTAAGCCAGTAATCAGCCTTATAGTCATTTTAAAAAGGGAACCTTATATGGGGGGTAGGGCCAATTGTGGTGCTATTTCCGCCGTAATTCAGAATTTTATTTCGGTAGTCAAATCGACTTATGCGAAATTTTGTGGCATTTGCTTCATAAACACCGAATTTGTGAATGTTTGAAGCTCTTTATACAATATTCCGGGGGGAACATTTGTATGGGGGCTATGTGAAATCGTTGACCGATTTTGCCCATTTTCAATACCAAACATTTCTGATCAATAAGAAATATTTTGGGAAAATTTCATCTCAATATCTCTTTTTTTGTGGACGCTATCGTGCCAACAACAGACAGACGGACAGACGGACGGACTTAGCTAGATCGTCTTAGAATCTTACGAGGTTCCAGAATATATATACTTTATGGGGCCTATGAAAAATATTTCGATGTGTTACACACGGAATGACAAAATCAATATACCCCCATCTTTTTTGATGGTGGGTATAAAAATGGGGAGTAAAGTTTGATGGAAACAACCAGTCTATAAGTGTGGAAGACTTCGTGTTCCGAGTAGAATCGTTGCGACTAGACTATCAATGTCCTTGGGACGTGTTAATGAAGGGATTTCATCACCTTGTTACAAGAAGTGCTCAGCAATGTTTCTTCACAAATTTAGACGTTACGAAAGTGATTTCGAAATTCAGCGAAGAATAATGGAAAGAAGGCAACATATTTCAGAATCTGCCGATGTATTTCTTGCCGAAATTGTAAAATTACAAAACCAAATAAGATTCCCTATACCAGAATATGAGTTAGTTAGACTAGTAAAGGACAATTTAAAAGATGGCGTAGCACAACTCGTTTTTCCTATGGAGATTAGCTCCTGGAGGAATGCCGTAGAGCTGAAAGGAATCTTGCAAAAAGGTCACATTACCGTCAACAGACCAATATAACGAGAAGAGTAAATGAGCTGGATTATGAAGAAATAACCGAAGATAGCAGCCAGTACCCAGTCGAAGCCATCAGTCACACAAACGCTGTCTAATCTAATAATAGGAAAAATTAAAACAAAACTACAAATGCGGCGATAAAACCGAAGAAATAACGCTGTATCTTGTCCCAGACCTTATATTAGGGTATGATCTTTGACAACGTCTTGGAATACAAATATGCATGAAATCCGCTAGTGTAAATGAGATAGTAATGCCGGAACAAGATATGAAAATCCATGACTTAACACCGGAACAGACTACTATCCTTGAAAATGTGAAATTGTCCTTTAGATGTTATACTAAGTATGGACTAGGAAGAACACACCTCGAGACGCACAGTATAGACACAGGGGACGTCCCGGCTAAGAAAATGCGACACTACCCTGTAAGTCCTGCTATCCATAAGTTAACATATGACGAAATTGATAGAATGCTGAAGCTAAATGTCATCGAAGTAGCCACTAATACCGATTGGAACAACAGAACAACACTTGTCATAAAACCAAATAAGAATCGATTGTGTTTAGATGCCAGAGAGCTAAACAAAGTAACGAGGAAAGATGCTTATCCACTCCCGAATATAGATGGTTTATTAGCTCGTCTAGGAGATACTCATTTCATTTCGGCGATAGACTTAAAAGATGCCTTTTGGCAGATCCCGCTCGAGGAATCCGCAAGGCCCAAGACATCATTCACAGTCCCAGGTAGACCACACTACCAATTTAAGGTAATGCCTTTTGGACTATGCAATGCTGCCCAACACCTCTGTCGCCTCATGGATAAAGTGATTCCATCTGAGCTAAAGGATCGCGTATTCGTGTATTTAGACGACTTTACCCGTAGTTTCACCAGATTTCGACACACATATGCAAATGTTAAAAGTTGTAGGTGATAGACTTACTGATGCTGGACTGACCATAAATATGCAGAAGTCAAAATTTTGTTACAAAGAACTTCGTTATCTAGGCTATATTGTAGGGGGAGGAAAGCTGAAACCGGACTGGTACTGTCGGATGGCACCGAAGATTTATAAAGGATTTTTCAACCCCAACTTCACCACTAACAGATACGTTGAAAAAGTCAACAAATTGAATTGAATTGAAAATCAAATCCTCGCCTATTCTCACTAGTCCAGATTATGAGCGACCGTTTTATGTGCAATGTGATGCATCAAACGTAGGAGTAGGAGCAGTCCTATTCCAAAAAGATGATGAGAGCATCCCATAGTATTCTTTTCAAAAAAATTTAATACTGCGCAGAAGAACTATTCAACCACTGAAAAAGAATGCCTGGCAGTAGTTCTTGCTATAGAAATATTTCGTCAATATATACAACTGATGGATTTCACCGTGATTACTGACCATTCCAGCCTTAAATGGCTGATGAAACAGCAAGACTTGAATGGACGATTGGATCGGTGGTGTAAGACACCAGAACGTTATAAATTTAACATAGAGCACAGAAAGGGAAGTAAAAACGTATTACCGGATATGCTATCGCGTCTTGATATGGAGGAAATATCAAAATCAACTATTGTTATAGATTTCAATTCCGAAATGTTCAAAAGCCTAGAATATTGCACCTTAATCGAAACCATTGAACAAAATGAAAACATATTGCCAGACCTTAAAGTAGAGGATAACATTGTATATAAAAGAGTCAAGTTTAATAGGGACGATACAGAAAACGAAGGTGACTATTGGAAGATATGGGTACCCAGTGGGTTAACAGAGGAAATTATAAAAAAATTCTCATGAAAAGAACACAGTTCATGGTGGGATAGCAAAAACACTATACAACGTTAGGGAATTTTATTATTGGCCATCAATGGTCAAAGAAATAAAACAATTCATAAATAAATGTGAAACCTGTAAAGAAACAAAGCACCCTAAGCAAACATTAAGACCTAAAATGGGTAAAGAGGTCACTACTCAAAGACCATTTCAAAAAATTTATATTGATTTCCTCGGCCCTTACCAAGATCAAAATCTGGTAATGCTTTTATATTTATAGTGCTCGATCACAAAACAAAGTTCGTCTTGTTAAAAGCTATGCCAAAAGCTTCAACAAAAACAGTAAACAGATTTCTACTTGATGAGATATTTTCATTTAAAGATTTGCTAAATTCATTCGGAATCCATCACATGAGAACAGCCATACGCTCCCCTCAAGCTAACGCTAGTGAAAGGGTGAATCAGTCCTTCATAGTTAACATCAGAAGTTTTATACAAAAGGATCAAGCCCGTTGGAATGAAAATTTTATAAAAATTGAGTGTTGTTTGAGATCTACAGTTCATACGTCAATCGGAACAATATCATATTATGCACTTACTGGTTATAACATGATCACACACGCCCAAGCCTACAGCATTTTAAGAAAACTTGGATCAATTGATGACGGTGATATTCTAGTTCTACCAAAGGCAGAACAATTGAAACTCATTCATGAGAGAATGACAGAGAAAATGCATGAGGCTTATAAGAGAAATACAATCTCATACAACAAAAGAAGCCGAGACGTTTCATATAAACCTGGCCAAGAAGTCTTTCGAAAGAACTTTGTTCAAAGCTGTTTTAAAAAGGGTATAAACGCCAAACTTTGCCGTCCATGGTAGAAATGTCGTATTAGAAGTGTTGTGGGCAATAATCAGTACGAAGCGGAAAATTTAAATGGGCAATTAATAGGAGTTATACACGCGCAGCATTTGAAGCAATAGGTCGATTAAATAGTATACGTAACTTACCCGTGAAATCATAATACCATCATGCACTCGTCCCTGTAGTAGGTAGAAATTCCAATTTTATATCTGAACATACATGAATGGAAATAAAATTAGTCACGATACATGAGGGTAAGGTTGTTCTTAATAAATGTTTCATGTAGATACGTGTTCTATCATCAGATCAATAAACATCTTACCAGCAATACTTACCATCTAAATTATTTCGCCTTAAATCAAATACGTTGGTACCTGATAGGAAATTAACATTAGATAGATAACAGTGATCCAATTTCAACCTGTTCATTACTACTTACATTTAAGCTCACTTTCCTTTCCACCAACACCACATAAATAGACAATAGCCACCAGTACGATTTCGTGACTTTCCCCTGTCCATTATACTCCACCGTCCGCTCATATTTTTTTAATATTATTTACACTTGTTTATGAATTGGATAGTTTACAAAAACGACTAGAAAAAAATGACACTTCTTTTTCATTTTCATATTATCTTGGTAATTCACGGTGAAATGTTAACAAAACATTCCTGCCAATCCTTAAATTAGATAAAAACAACACAGTTGCGAAAAATAGTACTATTTGACACGATGAATACGTGACTTTAATATCCTGTACAGATTGTTCTTTTTTGGTTAACCACAGAACACTTGTCTCCAGAATAATTGAAGTAAAGTTGAAATAAAGTAAATTTAATACAAGTAAGAAATTATAGTCGGGCCAGGCCTACCCTACACCTTTGACAAAAATATAATGTGATTTAGTTGCCATAATAAACCATTTAAGTTGGATTGTACCTTTCCTCAGATATACATACTTAAGCCGTTTATTGTTGAATAAAATTGTGGACATTTAAGTGAAATTTTGATGGGAGCTTTTCATAGGGGCTAGGGTCATATGAGAACCCATTATTATGGAATTCGTGAGGGTCATCAAGTCTTGTATACAACTTGGTTTTTGCAGCTTTTTGTCGAGATATGAGTATATTAAACATAATTATGAAACTAAAAGCCCTATTCGGCGGGTTCAGTAGTATGGGGGCTAGGTGCAATAATGGACCGATGTAAACCATTTTCAACAGGCTTGGTCTAGGATACCATAAAAGATCATGCGCCAAATTTCATTGAATTATCTCCAAAATTGCGACCTGTAGTTTGATTACAAGGATTACAAGCCCTATTGAGGGTTTCAATAGGCTTCGTCCTAGCGACAATAGAAGATCATGTACCAAATTTTATTGAATTATCTTCAAAATTGCGTCCTGTAGTTTGATTACATGGACGGACGGACAGACGGACGGACATAGCTAAATCGACTCAGAAAATGATTCTGAGCCGATTGTTATACTTTAAGGTGGGTATAGGACCAATATTATTGTGCGTTACAAACATCAGCACAAACCCAATATACCCTCCCCACTAAAGTGGTGTAGGGTATAAATATAGATTAGATTCTTTATTAATTTTTTCTTTAGTTTTACATTTTATACAATAGTGCTTATATGTTATACACAAAATAATAAAGATATTACGGCATGGTTTATAACCGTCTGCCGGAAGTTTCCTATTAGAATAATAAATTAGAATTTTCTTGAAAAAGTATAAATTTATGAAAAGAGTTCTTAAAAACAAAACAATTTAAAAATTATATTAATTTATTAGTATTTTTCTGTAATTTAAGGCCTTTACTATATAATTATATAATGGGTACCAATTTTCATTTTCCCCACCATTCAAAATTTCAAACATTTCACAATCTGCCAATCTGGAACAAGAAAATGACATATATCTAATTTCCCTTAACACGGGACATCTACCTAAGAAATGGAGTAGTGTTTCTTCTTCATTTAGATTGCAGAGCGAACATATTCCGCTTTGTACTGACATGTATGGATTAGCATTTAGACAAAGGAGGTCGCCACGAGTTCTCATTATAATTGATATCACATTACTGCTAAAGTTCTCATTACAGTACGAGTTTCCTTTAAAATGATCTAAATATACATATATTCTTCTCAGACTTTGTAGAGCAGAATGTAATTTGTGTTTTCATTTTTTGTATCAGTTGAATACATGTATTATTCCAGACAACTTTACAATTATCAATATTTCTAAAATTTAGCTCGTAACTAGAGGCCCGTTCACATAAGTCCTTATGCCAATAAATACTTCTGTTAATAATAATCTTGGAAGGTATATGTGGTAGTCTGTGTCTTTCCATATCGAATATTGTTTTAGAAATATATTTTAAATGTAGGCTATATGTATAAATATGCGCTTCTTCTTGTCCTGTTTCAAATGCTATCACGTAATTTGGTGTATTTTCAGGTAGCTTCAATATCCTTTTCGTAAAGAATCTCTGAATTTTGTTCACATTTTCAAAACCTGTATAACCCCAAATTTGAGATCCATAGGATTCGATTGCCCTCACAACTGATAGAAATAAATTCCATTTTGCTTTTAGTGACACATCCCTCTTACCAATAAATTCTTTCCATGTAATATTAATACAAAATTTAGCTGCGTCAATTCTAGAACATATGCGTTTTGTGAATACCATTGTTGGTGTTAACAGGAAACCCAAATATTTGTATTCATTTACAATTTTTACTTCCGCATTATTAAATTTCCATTTTTCATTTGATGCCAACCGACCACTTTTTCGAAATACCATTATATTTGATTTAGATAAATTTACTTCCATTCCCAAAATCTTACAGTAATTTTCTAAATTTCCAATCATTTTTTGCAAAGTATATATATTGTCCGACAACACAACAATATCATCTGCGTACATTAGCACTCTTATATTTGTATCAGCTATAAATAGACCACCACCCAAGTTATCATGTAGATCATTTAAGTACATCGCGAATAATAATGGAGATAGTAAACATCCTTGTTTAACACCTGAGTTTGTAACAAAGTACTCTGAGAACTCTGTCCAAGTCCACACTGCAGATTTGGTACATTTATATACGTATTCAATAAAATTTACTATTTTTGTAGCAATTCCTAATTAATGGAGTTTATATATTAAGGATTTTCTTGGGACACAATCGAAGGCAGCTCTAAAATCGACAAAGAAAGCATAAACCTTCTTCTTCTCATGGAATTTGATATTTACTATAGCAGTTAGATTATAAATATTATCAATTGTTGAATATCCTTTGCAAAACCCAGCTTGAAACTCATTAAGTATTTGGTATTTATTTATCCACTCCGTCAGACGTTCGTATATTGCTCCCATCATAATTTTGGCTATACAATTCATGAATGAAATGCCTCTATAGTTATTAGGTAGACTGATATCCCCTTTTTTGTATAAAGGTAAAATAATACTTTTTCAAATTTTTCTATTGAACCATTTCCATTTAATAATTTTGTATAAACATCAGCCAATGATCTTAAAAAGTCATCTCCTGCGTTTATTAAAAATTCATATGGTATTCTATCTTCTCCTGGAGCCTTATTTTTCTCAATTTTACCAAGCATTAGTTTAATCTCTTGTATATTAAAAGGTTTTTCAAGATCATCATCAATAATTCGATTTATTGCATAGTCATGTACCATAGAATCAAGTGTAGGATTTAATAGTGCTTCGAAATATTCTTTAAAACAATAAGCATTTATATTACTTACAATACAATTGTTATTTTGCTTTAATTCTTTTGCTATCTGCCACCATTGTTTGCTGTCTGTAATATAGTTTAGTTTCAGTTCAAGTAAATCATAGTAATTTTGCTTCTTATTTCTACACAACTCTTTGAATAATTTTTTCTTCTCTAAGTATCCTTGTTTATCCTAATTTTTTTGAGTTTTTCGGAACTTATTTAAAGCATTAAAAGCTTTTTCTCTAGAAACTTTGCACTGAACATCGAACCACTTGCGCTTAAAATCTATTTTATTTCCTCTTGTTGTAGGTGATATATAGGAATCAACTATTACTTGACTAAGGTCTTGTAAATCAGCCTCCGGTTTACACAAACTCAAGTGATTCAGATTCTGGTTAACTCTGATACGGTAATTGTCTTTATTATTTTCATTCCACTTCCACTTCAGTTTAGGTATTCAAATTTTATTTTTTACGTCCCTTAATGAATTTTGTATGTTTATATTTAATTGTATTGGTTGGTGATCTGACCAAATTTGATACTCCACTGTAAATGATTTTATTGCTTTAAGGATATTTAGTGAAACGGCACATACATCGTTTACCGAGTTTCCAGAGCTACCAACAAACGTAAAGTAACCTTCTTCGTCTCCAATTGTCCTTCCGTTCATAATAATCAGGCCGTAGTTATTACAAAATTCCAAAATATTTTCTAAGTCTTGCTGTTCATTTCCTATTCTAGTATTAACGTCTCCCATAAGAATTGGATTAGGTATATCATTTTCATGAACTACGGTTTTTAAAGTTTCAAACTCATTTTTCCAATCAGCACCACGAATATAAATAGCAGGGATGGGGGTTAATGATTTCATTTTCTCAATTACAATTACTTGTAATTGTAATTGGCAGCACCTCAATTACAATTACTTGTAATTGTAATTGAAAAAAAAGTGTATGTAATTTAAAAAAAGTAACTAAATTACTTTATATACAATTATATTTTTAAAATGTTGTATAAAGTAAGTTGTTTTTTTAATAAATATTTAAAAAGAAAATACTATATACATATATTCAAAATTAACCTTTGGCAAAATTAAAATTTAATAATGAAAAAGGGAATACATTTTGTTAATTAACTAGTAATGTTAAATCCTAGATTTGGAACAGATGATTTAATATCAAAGACATAAACCCATATGTTTCTTTGTACTATTTTAGAGATTGGTGAGTATGTTATCGGCATATGTCCACCACTAAACAGCTGTAACATTTAAGTCCATATTATTATTTTTATACCCACCATCAAAAAAGATGGGGGGTATATTGATTTTGTCATTCCGTTTGTAACACATCGAAATATTGGTCAGAGACCCACAAAAGTATATATATTCTGGGTCCTCATTAAATTCTAAGACGATCTAGCCATGTCTGTCCGTCTGTCCGTCCGTCCGTCTGTCTGTCTGTCTGTCTGTCTGTCTGTCTGTTGAAAGCACGATAGAGTCCGAATGGAAAGAGCTAGAGGCTTGAAATTTCACATAAATATTTCTTATAGGTAAGGTTTGTTTGGTATTGAAAATGGGCAATATCGGTCCACGTTTTCGGATAGCCCCCATACAAGTGGCCCCTAGAAAAGCAGCTTTAACAGCCATAACTTGTTTAAAAATACGAATATAGCGATGAAATTCGACATAAGTAAGTTTCTTGTGATCCAAAATCACTGTGCAAAATTTTATGAGGATCGGTCCATAATTGACCCTACCCCCCATATAAGGTCCCCTTCAGAAAATGACTTTAACGCTCATTACTGGCTTAAAAATTCTAGTATATAGATGAAATTCGACATAAGTAATTTTCATACGAGTCAAAATCTATCTAAAAAATTTTATGTTGATCGGTCCATGATTGACCCTACCCCCCATATAAGGTCCCCTTCAGAAAATGACTGCAACGCTCATTAATGACTTAAAAATACGAGTGTAGCGATGAAATTCGACACAAATAAATTTTATACGAACCAAATTCTGTCTACCAAATTTTATGAGGATCGACCCATAATTGACCCTACCCCCCCATATAATGTCCCCTTCAGAAAATTACTTTAACGCTTATAACTGGCCTAAAAATACGAATATATAGATGAAATTAGACATAAGTAAGTTTCGTTCGAGTCAAACGAGGTTTGATGGTGGGTATATAAGATTCGGCATAGCCGAATATAACACTCTTACTTGTTTAAAATATTATTAATTAAAAGCATTTAATTGCATATAAATTAATTTCTTTTCAATTAAATATGGATTTTGTTTACAAAGTAGTTCATCTACAGATGTGTCATTAATAGATTTCATTTAATAGATGGGTTGCTGTTTAATGAAATGTTTGAAATTCAGGTACATATATTTAGTTTGTTCAAAAGATGTATTCTACTACTTATTTCTAAAAGACATACTGTAACATATGTTCAATTCACATCACATCAAGTTGTATATTGTACTTACTAATGTGTAGTAACAGTGATTGTGAACAGATCTTTGCAGCAAGTCATAAGTTTATGTTCTCAATGAAAAAAAAACAATCAAAACAAATATGTCAAAAGATAAAAAATCAAAAAATATTATACTAATTAAACATGCGAAATAAACCAAAATAATTTCTTTGAATTTTCAAGTCTTTTATTTTCTTTATTCCACATTTTAAACTAATAAAAAACAGTTTTTAATAAATTTTTTTTTTTTTTTGTTTTGGTAAACAGCTGTTTGTTTTTGATTTTAGTGTTACCACTTTATCGTTTTTATGCTAAAACCATTTGAATTTTTTGTTTATATGTTGAAATAAACAATTGGCAACACTAAACTTTCTTACAACATTCGAAAAACATATGAAAAATTATCGTAGCAGTAGTATAGAGCTTTTGCATAGAAAATACCAACAACATTGTTATGACTATTGTAGCAGCTGCTGACATACAACGCTACAACATCGATTGTGAATTGAACAATAGTAATATTTTTAAATCAACTTACAATGTGTGTCGGTCCGCAAAGAAAGACTAACAAGTAAGAGTGCTATAAACGGCTTTGCCGAATCTTATATACCAATATAGACCGATCCTAATAAAGTTTGACAGAAAGATTTTAGTTCCTATAAAACTAGTTCATGTCGAATTTCATTGCTATACTGGCATTCTTATGAGCGTTAAAGTGATTTTATGAGGAGTAACTTTTATGGGGGGTAGGGTCAACTATGGACTGATCCTCATAATTCGTGAATTTTACCAAATGTGACTGCACCAAAATATTGGTAGTTTAAGTTAAGTTTTGTATATGTATACATACATATGTACTAGCGTATTCAATTATTCGGGTTTTCCTCTTATTCGGTTTATTCGACAAATAATTATTTGAGGTTTTGTGTTAGCCGGTTAATAATAGGATAATTCAAAATTATTCAGTTAATCGAATAAAAGGAAACTGGATATTTTATTTATTAATTTTATTGTTTTTTTACAATATTTTCTCCCAATAACAAACAAAATTATAATTTTTCTCTTTCGAGTTAAATTCTTTCTCAATTTTTAATTTATTTTTTTTTTTTTTCAAACTTTAGAAAATATTTCTCTTCATGTAAAATCATTTTCCATAAAAAGAAATTAAGTTAATTAGTTTTATAATTTTTAGATTTTTCAACTATGTAGTTCCAAAAAATTGTTTCACATCTCATATATTCCAATGAACTAGTATATGAGCAATTATCAAAGTTTTTTAAAATTTAGCAAAATTTCATTTTTTTTATTTTTGTGGTTTTACAACGAAATATTTCAGAAATTCAACAATGTTTTCCAAAACTGATTGTAGACGTAAAGGCGATATGTATTTTCAAGATTGCTATTCATCTAAAGTATATGAGCCCATTATAGAAGTTGTTAAATCAGAACAAATTCTTAAAATATTTCTGAAGTATTATTATAAAAATCTTCCAATAAATTTTCGTCATTATTTAAAATCAATTTAAGATTAAATAAAATATTGAATTGATATTGAATTTTGTATGAAATATACATAAATTTAACAGTTCAATAGTAAGTTTTTATTAATCGGATAATTGATAGATATTATTCGGTTTATTTACTATTTGAAATATGGCAATTTTCATTTATTCGAACAGTTAATCGACAAAAATTGATCGTTCGAATACCCTAATATGTACCAATGTATAAAAATGTATTAATAATGTAAAATTTGTTCAGAGTTCTGATGACAGTGGAAGAAATGGAAATAAAATCTCGGCAAAATGTTTATTGTGCGTACAAAAGCCATTATAAAAGGATTATCAGGAGTAAATTCAAATTTTCTTACACACCTCAAAAGAAAACATCAACCAGAATACGTAAATTATGTGAAAAGAAGAAAATTAGAAAATGATGAAAAAAAGTTGAAACAAGACAATCGTTATTTCAAAAAGATATCTTCAACTTTATTGTGCAAACTACAACACCATTTTCAATCGTCGACAATGATTATTTTAAAAGGATATTTGAAAAACGAATAAATCTGAAAATTCCAAGCAGAAGACTTATTTCTGAGGAAGTTTCGAGGCAATTTTATTACGTTAAGTCGACAATCAAAAAGCTAATTAATGAAACCAGCTATTTTTGCACATTTGGTCAAATAAGCACAAATGTTACTTTGGCTATACTTGTCATTGGCTTAATAGAGATTTAAAAAAGAGTTTCTGTTGCATTGGCATGTAAACGTTTCACTGGCTCCCACACGTTCGATCGTATCGCTGAAATGATTATTGAAATACATGACGAATTTAATTTGAATCCAATTAATGTTGTTGCTACGGTAACGGATAATGGATCAAATTTCGTCAAAGCATTCAAAGAATAAGGAACCTGAAGAAATATTTAATTCAGATGATGATACCAGCGATATAGAGGACGAAAGTAATGAGGAAGAAATAACTTTTGCTAATTTGGATATAAATAGTACAGTAAACATCCCGAAACATTATCATTGTGGAAGTCATACAATAAGTTTAATAACAACAACTGATTTCAATAATGCTCTTAAATCGGATCGTGGGACGTATGTTATACATTCACAGGTAAATAACGATACAATTGAATTTTATAAACAATTTCTAATAACTGATTTGTTAAATATAATTTATTTGTTAAATTTAGGCTTTTTTAAAGTGCAATGCTCTTTGGAAGAAAGGAAATAGACCAAAATCGTCCGAAATCATTGTAGACATAATTGGTTCAACACTTAAAACTCCTTGTGTTACACGATGGAATTCATTGTATGATTCCACATTGCAGTTGTTAAACAATGAATCAAATCTAACCACTCTCTGAAGAATTGCAAATAACAAAATTTTCTGCTACAGAAATGGCATATCTTAAAGAGTACTGTGAAGTAATGAAGCAATTTGCTGAAATTTTAGATTTCCATCAGGGAGAGAATGAAATTTATTACGGAATGTTGATTCCGTCCCTGGTAACCCTGGTAAAAACGGATAAATTAATTAGTAAAAAACTGACATTTTTAGAAAATACCACAAAAATTATTCAAGCAAATCTTTTGAGTTGATTTGAAGAGCTTTTCTATTTAAAAGAAAATGCTTATCACGCCATAGTAGCTGCAATATCACATCCAAATATCGAGTTGAAATGGTTCAATGCCATATGCAGTATTTCCAACAAAACAATAGAAGATATGGAAACTATTTTTATAAGATATTGTAACAAGTTTTAAATGCACTTACCAAAACACAATGTGGAAGTAAATGTGTCTAAAAAACCCTCAATATTTGATTTTGGTGAAAACAATGAAGGTATTTAAAAACTTAGTGAATATCAAGTAACTATATTCAAACTGTTTATAGCTGTGTTCCAGAGAATTAATGAATTTTCTCTTGGTACTTGTAAAAAGCACGGGAAAAGAAAACCCTACATTTCTCTTTTGGGGCATTTCAAAAATTTTCGAACAGTAGCAAACAAATAAGGAATCGATTCACAAAGACAAAAATATGTGTAAATCGTTTATACATCTAAATTATTTTAAAATTTTACGTTATTTGCAAATTTATAAAAAACGAGAGTATTGAATATATTACTCAATGTATTTTAAAAATACTGTTGATTATTGTTAAAGTACTTTTAAAGCATATCATTTATTCAGATAAAATTCTATATATTTTTTGTAGATATCGGTGAATTTCTCTCCAGTGACACAAATAATAATGATAATATAAAACTCGAACTTCAACTACACTTGCGTGATACGGATTCTTCATTAAAAAGTCTTAGAAATAACCCAACAATACTAAGAATTTTTAAGAAGTCAAATACACCGTTGGCGTCATCTGGTCCAGTAGAGAGACTATTTTCATTTGCTGGTATTATATTAACACCAAATCGTCAAATATTATCTGACGTAAATTTCGAAAAATTGGTATTATTAAATAATAATTATTTATATTTTAACAAATTTGTATTAAGAAATTTTTGCGACATCCATTCCGATATTTATGTAACTTATAACACGTCATTTATTTAATTATGAAAGAAAAACTGTAATTGATTATTTTTGTTATTTTATAGTTTATTTGTAATAAATACTTTGAAAGTAATAATTATGACTTTTTATTTACATTACTATTACTTTTCCTAAATTACATGTAATTGTAATTGGCTTTTGCGCAATTAAAATTACAAGTAATTGTAATTGGTAATCTTTCAATTCCAATCACATGTAATTACTAATTACAATTAGTAATACTTTAATTACAATTACAACAAGTACTTGTAATTGATTATTTATCAATTACACATTAGAAGTAATTGTAATTGCTAAACAGCCAATTACAATTACATGTAATTTGTAATTGCAGCTGTAATCAATTACATGATGTAATCATTACCCCCCAAGCCTGATAAATAGGAATTAAAGTAAACTCAGTTGCCTTAGTTTTAATATCAACCGTATCGGCGCCTCCATATGAATTTATGCGTTACTCCAATATCCTTTAAGTTTTTACGGACTCCTGTTATGTAACCACCTATACCTCTTCCATGTGAACTATTGCGAGTTGCAGGTCTCCATTTCACGTTATAGTTTCTGAATCTGTATTCAAATTTAAAAATTTTGTTAAGTTCTATATGAGTCTCCACCAGAATGAATATATCTGCCTGTTCTGTGTATTCAAACAAGTAAGAAAGTATAGTCGGGCGTGGCCGACCATATGATACCCTACACCAGTTATGAATATTAAATGTGATTTATTTTTCATAATAAAGCATTTATCTTCAATATTCCCTTGTTCCGATACACCTAAGCAATTTATGGATGAAAAACTAATTTTCTGAAAGACGCTTTATATGGGGCCTAGGGGCAAATATGGACTACGCCCGACACAATTTTGTGAATATATTTATATTTACATAATATTTTATTGTGCTGAATTTCATCGCGATATTTGTGTTTATAAGCTAATTTGGGACATTCAAGTAATTTTCTGAAGGGGACTTTGTATGGGAGCTAGGGTCAAATGTGACCCGATCTTTATGAAATTTGGCATGGTCATCAAGACTTCTATAGAACTTAGTTGTGCCGTATTTTATCGATATATGTATCTGTATATTTAACATAATTATGAGCTCAGAAGCCCTTTTCGGGGGGTTCTGTTCTATGGGGGCTAGGTGAAATAATGGACCGATTTTAACCATTTTCAATAGGCTTGGGTCAAATAAAACGTGCGTGCCAAATTTCATCCAATTATCTTGAAAATTGCGACCTGTACCTTGCGCACAAGGTTTACATGGACAGCCAGCCAAGCAGCCAGACGGACGGACGGACATAGCTTAATCGACTCAGAAAACGATTCTAAGCCGATTGGTATACTTTAAGGTGGGTCTAGGACGAATATTTTTGTATGTTACAAACATCAGCACAAATCCAATATACCCTCCCCACTAAAGTGGTGTAGGGTATAAAAAGTCCATATTGTGAAATTTGTTTTCAAGGCCATGTATATTGTACGATATTATGTTAAGTTAACAATTATTATTTTCATTACAATTTTTCTTATTATCTAAACATAGATTTATGTTTTTACTTCCGGCTACAATTAGTTCTCTTGATTCAACAAAGTCTTATACTATAGCTTAAGTTTACAGAATTTATTTGATCTTTTCCATTTTTACTACCACTCATTAAAACATAATCTTTATTCCAATATTTATTTTCATTCATTATTTATTTTCATTCTATCATTTCTTATTTTTTTCAGATTTAGCATAACGTTTTTATTTTGTAATTTTTCTTCAGCAAGATCCCTATCAACATAAATAGCTGTTCTGCTAAGTTTTTTGCGTTCTTAATTACTTGTTCTGCCATTTCTTCTGTTTTAACAATTATTATTTTCATTACAATTTTTCTTATTATCTAAACATATATTTACGTTTTTACTTCCGGCTACAATTAGTTTTTTTGATTCAACAAAGTCTTATACTATAGCTTAAGTTTACAGAATTTATTTGATCTTTTCCATTTTTACTACCACTCATTTAAACATAATCTTTATTCCAATAGAGCCATTCATTATTTATTTTCATTCTATCATTTCTTACTTTTTTTCAGATTTAGCATAACGTTTTTATTTTGTAATTTTTCTTCAGCAAGATCCATATCAACATAAATAGCTGTTCTGCCAAGTTTTTTGCGTTCTTAAATACTTGTTCTGCCATTTCTTCTGTTTTAAATTCCGCTACAGCACATACCTTATCTTCTGTTTCAAAAAGCTTTCTAACGTATTTTACCTCTATATCCAAAATTTGCATCTTTTGCTTACAAACTTTCTGAATATTTGTTTTCAATGGTCCATTTTTGTCGACTCCACGAAAAATTACATTTTTTCTTTTATTTTTTTCAACCAGACGCATTAATTCCAGGTGGCCTTTCTTTCTTTCTTTCAGCTTTCAATATGTTTACTTCTTCTTTTAGAGCTTCATTTTGCATCTTAAGAAATCCTATTTGTGTACAGCATTCTTACATAGATTTATTTATCACTACTATATCATCTTTTGTTGATAGATTTTTAAGTTTTTCGTCTAATATAGTTTGGATTGATCCCTGAATTATATTAACAACATCTGATAACTGCATACTACTCGGTAACAGCCTATTTTCTTCATTGGACATCGCATCTGGTGATATTATATCCGTATGCTTTCTTTTGATTTGTGGTGTAGATTTTGGTGTTGCCAATTTTCCTTCCTTTGCTATAGTACTTTGCATCCTAAAAGTATGCACCATTTTCACATCAACGTTTTTTAAATTAAGAGTTTGTTTAAATTAAATTTGGGTTTCTTATAGTAGAGCTTATGTTCCACAAAAAAGCTTTTGAGCTTTAAGTTGCTTACTGCTATATGTAGCTTAATTTATGTATGTTTATTAGTTACATATTACACCATAGCCGGCAACATTTCGAAAACAAATGATCTTCGTTAAAGTTATTATTTTTGTCTTTACTTTGTAGTTTTCTTATTAAAAATTATTCATTTCACTTTCGATTTATTACGAAATACAGCAGCTTTGCAACAAATGATGATTTTAGGCACAATTCCTGCACGATATTTATTTATAATTTTCAAGTGTAACGACTTTTAATGTGGGATTTATTTAACAAAATCAATAACAACACGAAGTAATTTATAATCGCGTTTTTACACTTTCACCAGGGTTGGAAAATATATAACAAATTGTGAAAAACAAAGCGTAATATAATTAAAATTATTTCTGAAATTTAATGAGGTTTAATTAAATATAAATTTGGTGAGTTGTAGATATGAAATATGAAAATTTAAATTAGATACTAATTATTGTAAATATAATACATACATACAGTAGGTCTACTATTGCATAAAAGAAGTTTGTCTACGATTGGAGATGTAAATAAGAATTTTTATACTCTACACCACTTCAGTGGGGAGGGTATATTGGGTGTGTGCTGATGTTTGTAACGCACAATAATGTTGGTCCTATACCCACCTTAAAGTGTACCAATCGGCTCACAATCATTTTCTGAGTCGATTTAGCCATGTCCGTCCGTCCATGTAAACCTTGTAATCAAACTACAGGTCGCAATTTTGAAGATAATTCAATGAAATTTGGTACATGATTTTCTATTGTCTCAGGGACAAGCCTATTGAAAATGGTTAACATCGGTCCATTATTTCACCTAGCCCCCATACAACTGAACCCCCGAATAGGGCTTTTAAACTTTGTAATCAAACTACAGGTCGCAATTTTGGAGATAATTCAATGAAATTTGGCACATGATCTTCTATAGTACCGTAAACAAAGTCTATTCAAAATGGTTAACATCGGTCCATTATTTCACCTAGCCCCTATACGACTGAACCCCCCGAATAAGGCTTTTAAACTTTGTAATCAAACTACAGGCAATTTTGGAGATAATTCAATGAAATTTGGCACATGATCTTTTATGGTATCGTAAACGAAGCCTGTTGAAAATGGTTTACATCGGTCCATTATTTCACCTAGCCCCCATACAACTGAACCAGCCGAATAGGGCTTTTAAGTTCATAATTATGTTTAATATACTCATATCTCGATAAAAAGCTGCAAAAACCAAGTTCTATACAAGATTTGATGACCCTCACGAATTCCATAATAATAGGTCCTCATATGACCCTAGCCCCTATGAAAAGCCCCCATCAAAATTTCACTTAAATGTCCACAATTTTATTCAACAATAAACGGCTTAAGTATGTATATCTGAGGAAAGGTACAATTCAATTTAAATGCTTTATTATGGCAACTAAATCACATTATATTTTTGTCAAAGGTGTAGGGTATTATATAGTCGGCATCGCCGACTATAATTTCTTACTTGTTTTATTTAAATTCAAACTTATAAAAATATTAAGTATTTCTGGAAAATTCCTCGGGTAAGCGTTACGGCCGTAAGCCTCGAAGTATTAGATTATTTTTATTTTTGATATTATCTTTTAAATGTAGGATATATAAGTGATCATTTATTTATGGTGATTGATAAAAAGAATGTAACACTGAGACAACACCGTGTAGAAAAATCCCCGGACAACTACATCTACCGCCAATCAGATACATCACTAAATATCCCGAGTGAGTAATAGCTAATTTCTCCAAAAATAATAACTCTACACTAGCAAATTTCGAAACCCGAAAACAGCTGTATGTTACAAAACACGTTCCACAAATAAGTACAGTGGGTTATGTGTAACGTTAACAAAAACTAATCCTAAGCGTTTAATAATTTCCATTCTTATGATAGACAGACACACAGACTAACAAATTTTAAAAATTAGACTAACATATGTGTGAATATTAAAGGCTAGAATTTAAAACTCAATTTAGAAAACAAATCTTATAGGACAATTCCCTGTTGCTATCACCCACATATGTAAATCTATATGTAAATGTATGTGTATATGTTAATTAATAGATAATATTAATAAAATTATATGTATACATATTTAGATTATTCATATCTGTAGAATATAGTAGATAAGTATGCATAAACAAATATATATATTTATAACGATACATACAAAAGTGTATCAGTTGTATTGATAAAAAATGCTTATTTTAGATTTAAATCACACAATAGTTAAAGTACACTTTAGACTTAAAAGTCATTAATAAAATTGTGGTATTCATAAACAAATAATAAATCTACATTAACTATTGTGCTGTTTATTGTTTAACTTGGCCGCACTGTACAATTTGGCTGTCATTTTCTGTGTTAGTGTTGCGAACAATTAGGATAAAATATTCGTTGAGTAGGTTTTCTTAATTTTATATTTTTGGTTATAACACATTTTTGAAAATAAGAACGAACTTTTAAGAAAAATAAATGTATACATGGCTACAATAAATATATATTTAGTTCAGATGAATGAATATAACATATATATTTTTAATTATAATTAAAAGTATTCGAATAACGAATATTTTGTGACAAAATAAACATCACTATGCACATTTTGTTATTTTTACTTATTTTTATAGCAATATTTAATAAATTTTTGCAAATACTGATAAATTTCTTTGATAAAAGACTACATTTTATTGTCGGAGAAGATATTTTGCATTGATAGAACACTAATCAATATAATTTACACTCTTAATTACTTCATGGCTTTAAATTTAGCGAATAAACTGTGAAAAAGACAAATAAAATGATTGTGGCCATGATTTGATTGACAGGCGGGCATTTCCAAATTGCCAAAAATAGTATTGACCAACTGGAATATTGTCAAATATTCATCTATTAATCCAATAATGCCTAGATTTTAGTTTTTTCATCAAAATAGAAATTTTTAAAATTTATCTGGAATTTTATTTACAAATTTGTAAACGTTAAAATTACAATTTTTAGATTTCATTTCAGAATAAAACATGATTAGTTTTCGTCTTCAACCTAAAATTAATGAAAAAAGCTTAATCAGAGACAAAATTTGTAAGAATTCAACTTATTGTTGGCTTAAAGTAGGGTCGAGCGTACAATAAATTTTTTCTATTTGTCATTGGTTTATTGAAGGTATTTTAAGTTATTTGACGTTTATGATTTATACCATTTTCGTGGATTTTGCTTAATAATGTTTAATAAATCTAAATTAACTTTTTATGAATACAACCGTATATCTTTATACATCTTATACGTAATTAGCTAACTATAAAGAAAATAACCAAACATTTAAAAAACAAGTAAGAGTGCTATATTCGGCTGTGCCGAATCTTATATACCCTTCACCATAGTGTATTTAAAAAATATAAATTTTATAAAATTTAAATTTATGTACCTATGTACATATGTATTTAATTTTCCCGATTACATCATTATAGCAAAACAAAATGAACAACAACAACGCTAAACGAAATAAACACTCAAAAAACAAAATACACAAGGCAGTAAAACCAACAGACATCCAAACATACGAAACGAAATACACAAAAAAACAAAAACAAAATACACAACGCAATGAAACCAACAGACATCAAACATACGAAACTGTACACCAACAAACAAAAACAATATACACAAGGCAATGAAACACACAGCCATCCAAACATACAAAACTGAATACACCAAGAAACAAAAACAATATACACAAGGCAATGAAACACACAGCCATCCAAACATACAAAACTGAATAGACCAAGAAACAAAAACAATATACACAAGGCAATGAAACACACAGCCATCCAAACATACGAAACGAAATACTCGAAAAAAAAAAACAAAAACAAAATACACAACGCAATCAAACCAACAGACATCCAAACATACGAAACTGAATACACCAAGAAACAAAAACAATATACACATGCCAATGAAACACACAGCCATCCAAACATGTGAAACGAAATACTCAATAAATAAGCAGTGTTGTTGTTGTTGCTTATTAATCAAAACATGAAAAAAATTGTCTATTTTTATGAAATTTTCAGAGGTTGTCTCGGATTTTTGCTTATATCTCCGTCATTTATAGACCGATTTTGCTGATTTTAAATAGCGATCTTCTCGAAAGCATGTCTAACAGAATTATTGAAGATTCGGATCTCGCCGATATCTGGGGTCCTCTAAAAACTGATTTCAACAGACAGACAGACAGACGGACATGGCTTAATCGACTCCACTATCTATAAGGATCCAGAATATATATACTTTATAAGGTCGGAAAATTATATTATAGAAATTACAAACGGAATGACAAACTTATATATACCCTTCTCACGAAGGTGAAGGGTATAATAAAATAAAACAAGTAAGAGTGCTATATTCGGCTATGCCGAATTTTATATACCCTTCACCACGGTGTATTTAAAAAATATCAATTCTATAAAATTTTAATTTATTTCATTTTCCCATTTATATCATTCACCCAATTTACACGATGATTTTTTTCATGTTTGCCCAGACGTCTGTTTTCATGTTTGTCGATGATTGGTGGTGAGCGGGGTAGAGAAGAATGGGGGGTAAGAAAACAAACATGATTTGGGATTTTCATGATTGTTTTTGACATTCCTCTTTAAACTCATTCGTACTGTTGATATTATGCTCATGTAAAAAAATAATTATGTATTTTTTTTACATGAAAACATTAAAATTTGCATTAAAAAAATACTATAGCGTGTAATTAAATTTTTTTAAATCAAATTAAATTGTTTTTATGTTAAAAATTTCATTTTATTTTTATTACGAATAAGTAATTAAAAAGGATTATACAATTAAACATCAAAAAAAGACATGCATAGTTGCATGTAAAAAATCACCGTATAAATGTTCATGATTTTTTGGAAGATTCTCAAAAGAGAATTGGAAAAAACAGACGTCTGAAAAGTCTTCATGTAAATTGCGCCATTATTATAGCAATAGCAAAACGAACAAGAACAACGCTAAACGAAATAAGCACAAAAAAAACAAGTTAGAGTGCTATATTCGGCTGAGCCGAATCTTAAATACCCTCCACCAGCTACTTTTATGTTAATACTTTTCTAATTGATCAAATATTTGTAGAAATAAGTTTTCTCATGTCTTAAATAGAAAAATCCCAAGATTTAAACAACTTAAATCTATTACAATTCCAAGATTTGTTGAACATTACAAACGCCATTTTCTTTTCTAAAGGGGACCTAATATGAGAGCTATGACCAAACATGGACCGATCGTAAAATGAGTTATGTGCCTTCAAGTGTTTTTCTGAAATTTACCTTGTATAGCAGCTATGATAAATTATGGACCGATAGGAAAACAATTCACAGTAATATTTATCTGTACATGAGCAATACTTCTGCCAAACTTTATATGGATATCTTAATTTAGTAATGAGTTATATACGTTTAAGTGATTTTCAGGAAGGGACCTTGCATGGGAGCTATGACCAGTTATAGACCGATCGAAAAAAAATTGCTCAGTAATATTTCTGTGCATATAAGCAATACTTGTACCAAATTTTACATGGATATCTTAATTTAGTAATGAGTTATGCGCGTTTAAGTGATTTTCGGGAGGGGACCTTGTATGGGAGCTATGACCAAATATGGACCGATCAAAAAAAAACTTTCATAGTAATATTTCTATATATGTGAGCAATACTTGTACCAAATTTTATATAGGTATCTTAACTTTGTAATGAGTTATGTGCGTTTAAGTGATTTTCGGGAGGGGACCTTGTATGGGAGCTATGACCAATTATGGACCGATCCAAAAAAAAATTCATAGTAATATTTCTGTATATGTGAGCAATACTTGTACCAAATTTTATACGATTATTTTAATTTTGTAATGAATTATGCGCGTTTAAGTGATTTTCGGGAGGGGGCCCTATGACCAATTATGGACCGATCGGAAAAAACTTTCACAGTAATATTTCCATGCATATGGGCAATACTTGTACCAAATTTGATATGGATATCTTATTTAAGTAATGAGTTATGCGCGTTTAAGTGATTTTCGGGAGGGGACCTTGTATGGGAGCTATGACCAATTATGGACCGATCGGAAAAAAAATTCTCAGTAATATTACTGTACATACGAGTAATACTTCTACCAAATTTTATATGGATATCTTAATTAAGAAATGAGTTATGCGCGTTTAAGTGATTTTCGGGAGGGGACCTTGTATGGGAGCTATGACCAATTATGGACCGATCGGAAAAAAAATTCACAGTAATATTTCTGTGCATATGAGTAATATTTGTACCAAATTGTATATGGATATCTTAATTTAGTAATGAGTTATGCACGTTTAAGTGATTTTCGGGAGGGGACCTTGTATGGGAGCTATGACCAATTATGGACCGATCCGAAAGAACTTTATTAGTAATATTTCTATGCATATGGGCAATACTTGTACCAAATTTGATATGGATATCTTATTTAAGTAATGAGTTATGCGCGTTTAAGTGATTTTCGGGAGGGGACCTTGTATGGGAGCTATGACCAATTATGGACCGATCGGAAAAAAATTTCTCAGTAATATTTCTGTGCATATGAGTAATACTTGTACCAAATTTTATATGGATATCCTAATTTAGTAATGAGTTATGCGCGTTTAAGTGATTTTCGGGAGGGGACCTTGTATGGGAGCTATGACCAATTATGGACCGATCCAGAAAATTTTTTCTCTGAATGAATTCTATTGACAAAACATTTTAATCTGAAAAATTTTGTGAAGATATCTTCATTGTGACGGTAGTTATTAGCAAAAAACCCATTTTCCGGGAATATGTACTTTTGTATGGGAGGTATATGAAATTGTGGACCGATTCTAGCAATTTTCTGCACGGATCAAGATCTTGTGTAGAAACGAATGTGTGGTGATTTTCATGGAATTATCTTGCATAGTTTTGGAGAAAATTACATTAGAATGTGAAAAAAATGCTTATTTTTTTCGAGGTTGTTTTAAATTTTGATTAATAACTTTTCCCGATGTGAACCGATATTGCTCATTTTCAATACCAAACTGTACCGGATAATAATGAATATTTTGGGTGAATTTGGTTAAATTATATTGCTTCGTTTTAACGTGAGAGTGTTTTACACAGACAGACAGACAGACAGACGGACGGACGGACAGACGGACAGACGGACATAGCTAAATCGACTCAGAATTTCATAAGGACCCAGAATATATATACTTTGTTGGGTCTCAGATGAATATTTCTTGGTGTTACACACGGAATGACAAAGTTATATATACCCTCTATCACCACTGATGGTGGTGGAGGGTATAAAAAACAAAATACACAAGGCAGTAAAACCAACAGACATCCAAACGTACGAAGCGAAATATGTACACAAAAAACAAAAACAAAATACACAACGCAAAGAAAACAACAGGCATCCAAACATACGAAACTGAATGCACCAAGAAACGAAAACAATATACACAAGGCAATGAAATACACAGCCATCCAAACATATGAAACGAAATACTCAATGAATAAGCAGTGTTGTTGTTGTTGCTTATATCAAAGCATGAAAAAAATTGTATTTGTTATGAAATTTTCAGAGCTTGTCTCGGATTTTTGCTCATATCTCCGGTATTTATGGACCGATTTTGCTGATTTCAAATAGCGATCTTCTCGAAAGCACGTCTAACAGAATTATTGAAGATTTGAATCTCGCCGTTATCTGGGGTCCTCTAAAAACTGATTTCAACAATATATAGAACTAGCTATTTCTTTTACAAAGAAGTTGTTTAGTATGTTGTTTCATTTTTTAATAATAAAACAAGTAAGAAGTTATAATCGGGCGAGGCCGACCATATAATACCCCACACCTTTGACAAAAATATAATGTGATTTAGTTGCCATAATCAAGCATTTAAGTTGAATTGTACCTTGCCTTAGATATACATACTTAAGCCGTTTATTGTTGAATAAAATTGTGGACATTTAAGTGAAATTTTGATGGGGGTTTTTCATAGGGGCTAGGGTCATATGAGAACCTATTATTATGGAATTCGTTGGGGGCCATCAAGTCTTGTATACAACTTGGTTATTGCAGCTTTTTGTCGAGATATGAGTATATTAAACATAATTATGAACTTAAAAGCCCTATTCGGCGGGTTCAGTTGTATGGGGGCTAGGTGAAATAATGGACCGACAGGCTTCATCTACGGTACCACAAAAGATCATGTGCCAAATTTCATTGAATTATCTCCAAAATTGCGACCTGTAGTTTGATTACAAGTTTTAAAAGCCCTATTCGGGGGGTTCAGTTGTATGGGGGCTAGGTGAAATAATAAACCGATGGTAACCATTTTCAATAAGCCTCGTCTACGGTACCATAAAAGATCGTGTGCCAAATTTCATTGAATTATCTCCAAAATTGCGACCTGTAGTTTGATTACAAGTTTTAAAAGCCCTATTCGGGGGTTCAGTTGTATGGGGGCTAGGTGAAATAATGGACCGATGTTAACCATTTTCAATAGGCTTCGTCTACGATACCATAAAAGATCGTGTGCCAAATTTCATTAAATTATCTCCAAAATTGCGACCTGTAGTTTGATTACAAGTTTTAAAAGCCCTATTCGAGTGGTTCAGTTGTATGGGGGCTAGGTGAAATAATGGACCGATCTTAACCATTTTCAATAGGCTTCGTCCCTGGGACAATAGAAGATCATGTACCAAATTTCATTGAATTATCTTCAAAATTGCGACCTGTAGTTTGATTACAAGGTTTACATGGACGGACGGACGGACGGACAGACGGACGGACATAGCTAAATCGACTCAGAAAATGATTCTGAGCCGATTGGTATACTTTAAGGTGGGTATAGGACCAATATTATTGTGCGTTACAAACATCAGCACAAACCCAATATACCCTCCCCACTAAAGTGGTGTAGGGTATAAAGAGCCAGCTAGAATACGAACCAGGGACTTCGGTTTGTTAGTCAAATGTTCTACTCACTGCACTACTGCTTAGCTATTTTATTGCGCGTCAAATAATGGTTTTCACATACTAACCTACTTTTGTTTTCTTTTTTGTAAAACACAATTCTTAGCACGCAATTAAATAAAATGTGCAAACAAAATGACAAAGCCGAACATAAAGTACTTTTAATTATAAGAAAGTCATTACTAGAGTACTTCTAAGTAATGCAGACGGTAAGTAGTAGTCATTGAATAGTAAGTGGTTATGGAAGTACAACCCATTACCGAGTTTTTGCTGGGTATATGGATATTTCCTATTTTCCGCATGGATATATTAGCATTTATTGGAACCAACTTTTGCTCTTTCGATAGGTTTAAGATTCTTTTGCATGTTTTTAATAAAATTTGATGAAAAATACGTGTTAATTTTAGCTCATTATTCTTTTATCGTCACCTAATGCTTTTTAAGGTGTATACCTTCTATCATCACTGATGTTGGTGGAAGGTATAAAAGAAATTCCCCTTTTAAAATTCGAAATATGTCTTTTGAAGAACGAGAAAGTACGAAAAAATCATATTATATAGTTTCTTACTTACTGCGGGCCCTACATGCCTAATTCCATGTGTTTGAAGTACGAAAAAGTACCCTTTTATAGGTTATCACTAGGGTTGTCAATTATTCGGGTTTAAAATTATTAGAATAAAAATGTACTATATTTTTTCATTCGAGTAGTCGAATAAATTTTAAAAACTATTCGATTATTCTAACGAATAAAAGTTTTTATTCGAATAGTTTAATATTATATAAATAAAATTTGCCAAACACCTTCAAAATCATAAGATACGGGTAAAAAACGGGTTTCGCACCTTAATACACTTATACATAAATCATCAACAAAGTTATATCTTAACCTATTTATTTTAAATTTCTCAACGGATTTGAAAGTGGAAGCTGAGGACTTTATAACGATATGTACGATGTTTAACTAACCTGTTTTGCAGACGTTTTTACAAACTGGTGTATATAAGAAAATCGTACTATTTATTAATGTATTAAAAAATTATGTCTATTCTGGGTAAAACACAATTTGGTTTTTTATTGACCAAGTTATTGATGTTTTTCTTAAAACAAAGTTGTTCAAAAACCGATTTTCTTAATGATGCTTTATATGGGGTAATAGGGTTACATATGCAATAAAATCGATAATGAAACTTATACTTCAGTTAGCGTTAGGTTGATAGGCCATTATCGGGCCTATTGTGCGCTGCTTTCCATCTTTTAATGTTCTGAAGCTCAAATTCCAGGCCGTAATTCCTAAGAATTTCCAATCAGTGTTCGTGAGAAATGTTCCGCTTGACCAAGACATTCTATCTGGGCTCTCTGTTTTATAGATTCCGACATATTCTGTGTCTGGTACACAGAGGGAAAAAGAAATATACACGCTTGGTACCAAATTGGCACCAAAGAGTTTGTAATTTTTCAATAACAACCGTTGTCAAAGTATATACATAAGTACGACAACACTATGTCGCAACGTTGTCAACATTGCAACAATTCGTTGTCGAAACCTAAATTTTTTACACATACGTTGTCTAAATGTTAACAAACGTGGTAAGTTCACTATTGCAAACAATCCGTTGCCAATAGTGAGCTTACCACGTTTGTTAACATTTAGACAACGTATGTGTAAAAAATTTAGATTTCGACAACGAATTGTTGCAATGTTGACAACGTTGCGACATAGTGTTGTCGTACGTATGTATATACTTTGACAACGGTTGTTATTGAAAAATTACAAACTCTTTGGTGCCAATTTGGTACCAAGCGTGTATATTTCTTTTTCCCTCTGTGTATGCGATCAGGCACGACCGACGATTGTTTACGTGTCCTACAACCGCTTTTGCCCTGTTTTCCTATGATTATTTTATGGGCCGTTCGGTTGTAAGTGCTGCCTCATATCTGAAATAAGTTTCAATGGGTGGAATGTCTAATAACGTTTCTAGAGACTTGCTTAATGCATTGAACACATTGAAGACAGCAGGCTACACTAACACAAATGCTGCTGTGCTGCAGTTGTAGTCGTTAGCTACTGAATTATTTTAAAGACTACAGCTACAAAGTAATCAGCTGATCCTAAAGTTTGACATTTTGATAAATATTTCGTCTACATCCATTTTATCTTGAAATACAAAACTAACATTAATATAACATGAAAATGCAATCAAATACTTACCAAATGCAATTATCCAAAAGAATAAAACAATTGAAAAATATAAACAGCTGTTTCTTGTTGATATGAATTTATAATTCAGTGGTGTCACTATATCGTTTTTTGTTTTTACTTTAAGAAAAAATAACCGTATAAAATTTCAAAGTGATTAAGATTTAAACTATTATTTTGAGTAAAAATATATATGTTGTAATAATTCACGTACCTATTATTAATTAATTCCAATATGGTTATCAGAACTTCTGTCAATAAAGTAAAAAAAAAAATATTTTTAAGCACTTAAATTTTTTATTATATTAGCAACACTGTTTCTGTTTCTGACAAAAATAGAAATTAGCTTAATTCGAATGCAGCGACCAAAGCAGTCGAGTGGTCGTGTAGCTGTGCTGTCGTCAAAAGAATTGCAATTGCTGTCTTCAATTTGTTCAATGCACCACTTGTACCCAATCAGCATGTACGCTAAACTCCCTGTTATAGTTTAATATTACACTTTTTATCCAACGAAGTCAACCTCACTTCTTGCCCAGTGCCCATGTTCTGTAACTTTCGAGTCGAGAAAAAAAAACATTGAAATATTAGAGTCTTCCACTTTTTAGTTGCGTGATTCAAATAATTTATAAGCTGAACACATTTCAATTAAAAAAAATATATTTGAATTATGGTGTTCAACCTGTTTTACACAAGACGATTTTAATTTTTTCGAATTTTTTGTCGATTCGAAAGTTACAGAACATAGGCACAGGAAACAGTATTCTTAGAAATCGTTGTCTTTCTTGTGAAAAGATAGATACTTAAAGAACCAAATTAATTATTGTTTATCTGTTTTAGTTATTGTTTATACATATTTAGATAAAGAAAGAAAAGAAAAACAAATTTTTTTCCTCGATTAATCGAATAATTTTTATTCGAATGACAACCCAACTTACTGCGGGCCCTACATACTTAATTTTATGTTTCAAGCCAATAAAAACACACAGTTTCATCAGTAATGTGTTGCTATTCCTCTCACTTGTTTTTATAAACAAGCAAGTACTATTTGGTTTATTTTAAATAGCATTCTACATGACTTATACTATGACTGCAATACTTATGTATGTTTGAATCAATTGTTTGAAAATTATATTTTAATAATTTTGAAAATTTGTTTTTTCCAACACATCTCTGTGGTTCCAAATTAAATATAGAAGAATTGATGTCTCTAAATCCAAAGAAAATCGTTCAAAAATCGAAAATTCGAAGTTACGGTAGGGTCTAGATATATGCAACTAATAATTTAAAAACATGTTTTTTTAACAAAGTTTCCATTGCTTTTATGTGGATTTGGTGTCTCTGAATCGAACTCTGCAGTTTAAAAATGTCTACCATATAAATTTTTCCTGTTATAAAAGGATTTAGTAATAAATTTCTACAAATTACATTTTATTTAAATTAAAAAAAGTTATTATAAATTATTATTAAGATATAGTCGCTGGACGGGCTTCGACGGTTTTTTTTTTTTTGGCAAAAAATATTTATATATTTGAGAGATTTGAGTTTAAAGGACTAAAACTGGACAAGGGTGAGTCCAATGAATATAAAAATTACATTATGTAAAAGCTGATTCCAATATTTATATAAGTTTTGAAATTTGGATTTCTATATTTGTAAAGTGATTGAGATATATAATAATTCGTTATGCACTAATAAATATAAAAATTTTAAACGAAAATATGACCTAACATTTGTTGCATGGCTCTCAAAGTGTAATTTTTAAAACACTAAATTTATTTGGAATTTATTTTCATAAACTTCATGCGAAAATGTATCAAATGTAAACTATTGATTACAATGGTGAAATGTAGTGAAAGTTTAGGCAAAATATCTACCACTTCATTTACCAGAGGTAACTAATTAGCCGGAAATGCGGTAATATAACAAGTGCAAATTGGCACTTTTCGTACTGTAGGGTGGCTTCTAGACAATTATCGCTTCATTTCTTGCATAAATATATTTAATTTAATACTACAAAAAAATATTAGTAAAAAGTAACTTTAAAATATATATTATTCCAATATTCGATTAATCGACAAATTAGAAAAATTTTATTCGTTCGAAAACAGAATTTTTTTCCTCAATTAATGGAATAAATATTATTCTAAAGACAACTCTAATTGGTAGAGTTCGTATTTTTTATTGTTACTAACAGCAGCGTAAAATTATATTATCCTCTACACTAGAATAGAACTCTATAGGGACTTATTATGCCCGTTCATCTATCTGTTGACGATAAGGCATAGGCGGACTGAAATAGGTATTGATAATATTTTTATATAAAATGTATTAAATGTTTTAATGATTACCTCCACTTTTATGATTTTTTCCTTTACTTTTTTTAGATGACATCGTTTAAAGAGACGGCGCCATTGTTGATGACAATTTGGACTCTTTTTAATGCATTTTCTCCTGCCTTTATCTTGCCGGCAAAATCAAATTGCCAAAACGAGACGTTACTAGGCGACCTGGGAACGTGTTCTTCGAAACGTCCATGGTTGAGACAACTGTTTCTGTAGGACGATATAATCCAGCTGGAAGCAAATGTTGTCCAGTTATAATTCATCAATTTTCCGCTTTATCATGGCTTATTACTTCTCAACAATCCTCAACAATAATATATATAATGTTACGCATGGCTTCAGATAACAGAAGCTGTATAAATGCCGCACTATGCAGTACATTTACAAATAATATTAATAATTACAAAAATGTTATGAATTCAATATTATTTTAACTATGCTCCATTGTTTTAATACAACCCGAAACTAAAAGTGATCTGTATAAAATTTTAAAAACAAACAGGAATAAACAATTAAAAACAATAGTAGTGTTATTCGTATCTGATGCAAAATTTTGAAAAAGACTTTAAATAAAATAAACAATTCAAAAATGTATAACTTTAAGTGTACAAAGAAATTTTATGTCGTTAAATTTTTCCAAAATAGCAACAAAAAAGCGCTTAAAATATATATAAATAAATTACTTTCATTCTTGTTTCTTAGTTTAAAAAATACAATTAATTTCAAGACACTACTATTTTTTTATTCATTTCTGCCTAAAAATAATTCGTGTCCTACTTACATCCTTAACGTTTATTGACAGTGTATAAAAATGATTCTTGTATTGTATTTAAACTTTAATGAAAAGAAATTGTACAAGAAAAAGAGAAAAAAATCAAGATCAAAAAGTACACAAATAATAAATAAATAAAATCATATGATAAACTTTAAAAGCAAAAACTAGAACGTTGAAGGATAACGAAAACTTCGTCCATCAATAAATTAGAAGATGACTCTCGAATATGAAGAGCAAAACGATGTAAATGTTTATTATAAATTCTTAATTAATATCAACACTTATATTATATCATAATGTAATTTATTTTTTATACCCACCGTCAAAAAATAAGGTATATTTATGTATATTCTTGATCCTTATTAAAATCTAAAGCACGCGTTCTACGCTTTCTCGCATTCTACTCGCCTGTCAAAAAAGTAGAATTAAAGTGTTTGTATGTTGCAAGTTACAAGCAGGGTTCAAAAATATTCATGTACGAACACTTAAATTGATACATTCGTAATAAATAGACATGAATGAAATTTGCAATTTCTTTTTTTATGTTTAAATTCGGAAATGAGAAGTTAATTTTTCTTTTATTTTAAGCACACATAAATGAAAATATTTGTATCAGGGTGCACTTATAAGGTGAAGTCAATTCAACACCTGATCACTCATTTTTTTATTTGAGGTAGATACAACTGTCAAAGTACCTACACCATTTAGAGTTGCTATAATCCGAAAAAATATGTACATCTAGGGATTCATTATATTTTTAGTACAAAAAATTAATAAATAAATTTTATATTCATTTAATCCGTAGTAAATTTATGCGAAATACTCAAAAATTGCACAAACTCTTTGTCTTAAATATGCATCTATTTTATCAATTATAGGCAACTTTTTACTAATCAATTGAGAGTACAAACATCACACAATTGTGAATAAAATTATTAAAACTAGATTTTATCATAGATATCTTAAGTTTTAACAACTTTCCATGGTAGTGGTTTGGTCACATTTCTATAAAGATCATTATATATTTCTTATACGACAATAGTAGAGACCTACACGGTATTCTAAGTTCCCAATATTGACTGATAAAAAATAATATGTATATAATTTGTATTTTTGTTACTACTTACAATTTTGTAATCTAATACTAATTTTTTGTTATTTTAATTGCTAATTTATTTACTTTTTTAATAAAAAAAATAGTAAATAATATTAACCCCCTTATTCACAAACATCATTTTTATTTTATGAAAGGTTTATAAAACAAAATTTCCATACAAAATACCGTTTATAAAATAAAAATTTTGTTTGTGAATAATTTTCAATTCATGTATAATTTTTAATAAATTTTATCTTATAATAGATATTTACTTTACGTGAAGAGATTTTTGGGCATGTGGGATTTTTGTAAGGTAAATTAAAATAAAAAACACGGTGGCAACATGTAAATTTTTTGACAGTATCTACTTTTGTTGTTTCTGTAGAATTGACTTCACCTTATAAGTGCACCCTGATTTGTATATTTTATTTTAGCACATTTTTGTAAAGTGAATGATGAAAAACAAAAAATGTCAAATACTCAAAGTTGTCAAGTGTTCTCATAACACTCATTAATATTTACAACTAGCTATACACAGTGTGCTTTGCTACCCTAAAAGGAATATGTATAAATAAATACCAGATTTATTATATGTTACATATGAAAGATGTCAAGCAAATTATTGCAAGTTCGACAGTTTCTATCTATCGCCAATTTCTATCTGTCTATAAAAAATTTGAATAATATAAGAGTTTCCAAGATGCACGAAATTTTTTATTTAATTCATATATATTGTGCCAAGCCACCCATTGAAAGTCCGCCCGTTATGCTCCAAATGTTCACATGAATTTCAAAGTTCTCCATGTAAAATTTCAAGACCCCCCAGATGAAAGTCCGCTTTTTTTCCTCCAAAATGTTCAGATGAATATTTAAGTTCTTCGTGCGAAATTTGAAGAATTTAGTTCCATTAGTTTTCCAGATAAACGAATTTTTGTATTTAATTAATATGGGAGGTGCCATGCCCCCTAATGATAGTCCGCCTACTTTTTGTCCTAAATAATTATATTGACACTAAAATTGCTTCGACAAAATTTGAGGACTCTAACTGTTATATTATCTAAAATATACGGATTTAATAATTTCTTAATATAGGCGTGGCTCCTAGCCCACTTGGAATTTCAAAATAAAAAGTAGCCTATTACCTATTTCAGACATACAGGAATATGCTGTGAAAATTTGAATAAAATCGGTTCAGCCGTTTAGTAGTCTATAACGTTCAAATATACAAACATACAAACATATAAACATACAAACAAACACACATTCATTTTTATATATATAGATAAGAATATACAATTTTTTGTAATTACTTCACGTGAGAGGCACCAAAATTGGGGACTCTAGCTATTATAGTTTTCTAGATATACAGATTTTAATAATTAGATTTTAGTATTTACTTCATATGGGAGGTGGCACGCCCGCTTTTGCTGAACTCCCTATTTTTGTCCAAAATATTTGTATTTAAACAAAAGTTACTTGTACAAAATTTGGGGACTCTATACGTGGGACCTTGCTCATTTGAAATTTCAACATAAAAAGCAATTATAACTCCTTCCAGACATACAGGAAGATATTGTGAAAATTTCAAGAAAATCAGTTTAGCCGTTTAAACTGATTAAATAAAAACCCCCCTTAACGATTTTGAAAATTCTAACTATAATAGTTTTCCAGATTAACAATATGTTACATATGAGAGATGCCCAGCAAATTATTGCAAGTTCGCCAATTTCTATCTATCTATGAAAAATGTGTATTTAATTCATATATGTGGTGCCAAGCCCCCATTGAAAGTCCGCCCGTTATTCTCTAAATGTTCACATGAATGTCAAAGTTCTTCATGTAAAATTTGAAGATTCTAGCTCTAATAGTTTCTCAGATATACGAATTTAATTCATGTGGGGGCTTCAAGCTCCCCGGATAAAAGTCCGCCATTTTTCCTTCAAAATATTCAGATGAATATTAAAATAATTTGTTCAAAATTTGCAGAATCTAGTTCTATTAGTTTCCCAGTTAAACGAAATGTTGTATTTAATTCATATGGGAGGTACCAAGTACCCCATTGGAAGTCCGCCCGTTATACTCTAAATGTTCAGATGAATGTGAAAGTTCTTCAAGTAAAATTTAAAGATTCTAGCTCTAATAGTTTCTCAGATATACGAATCTCTCTATTTTATTCATATGGGGCCTCCAAGACCCCCCCCCCCTTAAAAATGTTCAGATGAATATTAAAGTTCTTCGTGCAAAATTTTAAGAATTTAGTTCTATTAGTTTCCCAGATAAACGAATTTTTGTTTTTAATTAATATGGGAGGTGCCGCTCCCCTGTTTACATGGATGTTAAACTTCTTTGTGCAAAATTTTAAGAATTTAGTTCTATTAGTTTCCCAGATAAACGAATTTTTGTATTTAATTAATATGGGAGGTGCCGCTCCCCTCATGGGTAGTCCGCCAATTTATTACCCAAAATGTTAACATGGATGTTAAAGTTCTTCGTGCTAAATTTTAAGAATTTAGTTCTATTAGTTTCCCAGATAAACGTATTTTTGTATTTAATTTATATGGGAGGTGCCACGCCCCCTAATGATAGTCCGCCTACTTTTTGTCCTAAATAATTATATTGACACTAAAGTTGCTCCGACAAAATTTGAGGATTCTAACTGTTATATTATCTAAAATATACGGATTTAATATTTTCTTAATATAGGCGTGGCTCCTCGCCCACTTGGAATTTCAAAATAAAAAGCAGCCTATTACCTATTCCAGACATACAGGAATACGCTGTGAAAATTTGAATAAAATCGGTTCAGCCGTTTAGTAGTCTATAACGTTCAAACATATAAACATACAAACAAACACACATTAATTTTTATATATATAGATGTGTGAATTGTTTGAAAATTAAAAAATAAAACAATTTTTTTCACATTAAACAAACTAGGAAACTTTTGTTGAGAAACTTTTTCTTAATTCTCTTATGAAGTTTCCTTAATGTCCACACATAGATATTAATTGCATTGATTTGTTGTTGTACGAATGAGAAGAATAACAAAACAAAACAAGTTTCCGAGCAGGGCTGCCAGATAAATTTGTAGAAATATCGGCAATTTTTTCCCAAAAAATCGGCATTTATCGGCACTTACGTTTTAAAAATCGGCAATAAATCGACAATTGAAAGAAACACTATTTTGTACCAAAGAAACATAACACAAATAAATTAAAAAAATCACAATATTGTTTTTACATACATGCATAACTCAGGGAATTTTTATTCAGAATAGGTCTAATAAAAGAACTCTTTGTAAGGGTACACCGAAACTTTGGTTTACTGGAATAAAATCTATTAGAATTTGTATCACTTTTGCAGAAAAATGTAAATGCATAATTATTTGTGGATTACTATACATTTACCCTGTAAAAAATTTTCAAATTTTGGTTATGAGTGATGTAGTTATTTCATACATCATACATACATGATGTAGTTATTTCATACATCACTTGACAGTGAGTGATCGTTATCAACAATATTAATTAATTTTTACAATAGGATTTGTAACCAATTGTCTAGAGCGTGTGTCCAATATGGTATTAGTTAATGGTTCTAATCCTAGTCAATATTAGAAGTTTTTTGAAAAAATATTGTTTTTAAAATTTTTGTTAAAACCATTCCAAATTGCACGATCCAATAGAATGGACTAATAAACACAGAAAATTACTGCAAAGCCGATTTTAAATCCAGGAAAGTGGGGTTATCACATTTGTTATTGGTTATCGTCGAACAAAAATCGGATAGGTAAAGATTTTGCTGAGTACATTTTTATAATGGGAAATTTTCTCCAGATTTTTTAACTTTTCCACAAAAATGTGTAAATTTATTTTCGAACCATAAAAAATTTCTTAAAAATTTTAGCACCCTTAGATCAGACTTTTAGAACCTATTCAGGATTTTCATACATAAATTGTGTTTCCTTTTCATAATCGATCCAATTGACATTGGTGATGGAGCAAATTGTGTTCTACCGTACTGTAAATTTTCCTTTCCCAATTGTTTTAAAAGCTCCATGTAATTTTTGCTTATGTAAAGTTATAATAAATTCGTTAATTTGTTCGATTGGGTAAAAAATCGGCATTTTTTAAGCAAAAATCGGGAAATCGGCACTTTACTATTTTGATGGTAAAATATCGGCAAATCTGGCAGGCCTGTTTCCGAGTATGAGAAACTCCGTACCGCGAGAGAGATGAATAATATTCTTTCTCTTTCTCTCTAACGCAAAATCAAAAGTTTCCCAAAAAAAAGTTTCCTAGTGTGGACCGGCAGTTAGTTGCTTGACAGCATTAAACAAAGTAGGTTGCCATCTCTTTGTTTCAGAAATTGCAAACATAATTTGTGCTATTGCTATTTCAGGGCAATAGCATTTATGGATCCAAAAATAAACGATTTTTAATTTAAAAATTCAAAAAATTTTAGATTTTTCCCATTTTTGAAGTGAAAAGTGCTTAGACTCTTTTTATTAAAACCAAACTTTCATTAAAAACATATAACGATGTTATTGACTAGTTCTCTAGATTTACAATATGTTACATATTAGAGATGCCAAGGAAATTACTGAAAGTTCGCCAATTTCTATCTATCTATGAAAAATTTGAATAATATAATAGTTTCCAAGATATACGAAATTTTGTATTTAATTCATTTATGTAGTGCCAAGCCCCCAATTGAAAGCTCGCCCGTTATTCTCTAAATGTTCACATGAATGTCAGAGTTTTTTATGTAAAATTTTAAGATTCTAGCTCTAGTAGTTTCCAGATATACAATTTTTCTATATCATTCATGTGGGGGCTTCAAGCTCCCCAGATGAAAGTCCGATCTTTTTCCTCCAAAATATTCAGATGATTATTGAAGTAATTTCTGCGAAATTTGAAGAATCTAGTTCTATTAGTTTCCCAGATAAACGAAATTTTATATTTAAGTCATATGGGAGTTGTCGAGTTCCCCATTGAAAGTCCGCCCGTTATACTCTAATTGTTCAGATGAATGTCAAAGTTTTTCAAGTAAAATTTTAAGATTCTAGCTCTAATAGTTTCTAAGATATACGATTTTTTCTAATTAATTATATGGGGACTCCACGCCCCCCATATGAAAGTCCGCTCGTTTTCCCCCAAAATGTTCAGTTGAATATTAAAGTAATTTATGCAAAATTTTAAAAATCTAGTTCTATTAGTTTCCCAGATAAATGAATTTTTGTATTTAATTAATATGGAAGGTGCCGCTCCCCTCATGGGTAGTCCGCCAATTTATTTCCCAAAATGTTAACATGGATGTTAAAGTTATTTGTGCAAAATTTTAAGATTCTAACTGTAATTGTTTCTAAGATAAACGAATTTTTGTTTTTAATTTATATGGGAGGTGCCACGCCCCCTAATGCTAGTCAGCCTACTTTTTGTCCTAAATAACCTTGAAATTTCAAAATAAAAAGTAGCCTATTACCTATTCCAGACATACAGGAATACGCTGTGAAAATTTCAAGAAAATCGGTTCAGCAGATTTGTAGTCTATAACGTTCAAACATGCAAACATACAAACAAACACACATTCATTTTTATATATATAGATTTGTCTGTGCTAAATTTCATTGCAATAGCAGTGCTAATAAATGAATTGCGGATATTCAAATCACTTTCTGAAGGGGGCTTTGTATGGGGGCTGGGGTCAAATGTAGTCCGATCATTTCGAAATTCGGCAAGGTCATCAAGGCTTGTATAAAACTTAGTTGTGCGAACTTTCATCGAGATACATTTATATTATACATAATTATTAGCTCAAAAGCCATATTCGGGGGGTTCAGTTGTATGGGGCTAGGTGAAATAATGGAACGATTTTAACCATTTTCAATAGGCTTCGGCCTTGGGTCGAAACAAACGTGTATTCCAAATTATCTTGAAAATTGCGACCTGTACTTTGATAACAATGTTAAATCTACTCAGAAAGTACTTTAAGGTGGGTATAGTACTAATATTTTAATGCGTCACAAACATCAGCACAAACGCATAATACCCTTCCCTCTATAGTGGTGTAGAGTATAATGAAATAAATTTCTTCAACAATGGAAGAAAAATATTACAAAATATAAAAAACTAAATTTTTTTAAAACAGTAATAGTCTTAAAATGCTTGAAAAACGTGAAACGCGTTGCCGCCTCAACGCGTGTTGTGTACTTCCACCTTTAGGTATATTGAGATAGATTTTTTTCTTTTAAGTTATTAATTAGGGTTTTCAATACTAAAATTAATTTTGCATTTTGTTAAAAAAAGGATAAAATAATAATAAATATGTATTAGTGATAATTCATAGCAATAAGTTTAAATTTTATAAACCTTTTCCATTAACTATTCCTGTCTGTTCTGTAACCGAATCCGAGTAAATTTCACGTTTATAAACGAATTCTGATAGTTTTTCTCGTTTTAAAATCGAGAACACAAATCGATTTTAATTTTATTCAAATAAATAAAAAAATTTTTTTTTGCCTTTTTTAATATAATTGTAACTTAATATAAATGCTATGGGCATTTTAAACTCTTTTCCATTTAAAATAGGAATTTTAATTTAAAATAAAAACTCGATTTGCAGAACACCAAATTCGGTTTTAAAAGCTTCTCGGTTTTGAAACCGAATCGATTTACAGAACAGACATGGTTAATATTTTATTCGACCTTTCAATTTCTTCAAATCAAATTATTAAACTATGACCTCGAGCATAGTTTATTTATTTTCTTCAATATTTCGCCATCCACTGGATAGTATATTCAGGAATCAACAATTATTTTATTAACAAAAAACATTTATTATACCACTGTTTTCAAGAACAATAACAAACAAAACATATTACTTAGACCTGGTCCACACTAGGAAACTTTTGAAGTTTCCTTAATGTCCACACATGAAAACTTTTGTTTCAGAAACTACGTATTAATTGCATTAAAACAAGTTTCCGAGTACGGGAAACTACGTACCGCGAGAGAGATGAATGATATTCTTTCTCTTTCTCTCTCACACAAAATCAAAAGTTTCCCAAAAAAAGTTTCCTAGTGTGGACCGGCAGCAGTGTTGTCACTTTGGTTATTATTAACCAAAATTGGTTATTTTTATTTGCATGTGTACATGTGAATTATTTTTTCGTTTTGGTTATTTTTTGCAACAATTGAACTAAATGCTGTTTGCTTTTATTCTAAAAATAAAATTAAAAAACTTCTTTTATCTCTAGTTGTAAACCAACTATGTAAATATACATATCGTCCCTGTTTTGAATTTTGGTAATATGTGGATTTTTCTTTTTTACTATTCGAAATTTTTTATTACTGCAATTTGTACATCTACTGGTTATACTTATGTGCACAAAGGTATTTTTCGATATCTTAGTTGGTTTAAGATTTAGCAAAAGTACCTATGCGTTTTCCACATGTTAAATGAGTTGATTTAAATCATAACACACCCGTAATATTATTTTATTTACACTAGCCAATCTAATACCGTGAATAATGGAATGAATCACTTTTTGGGTCGATTCAAACTCATCCGTCCTTCCGTAATATTTCTATTGGAACTTTTTATGTAAAGAATTCGCGGTACTTATATGAAAAAACGAAGTAGTACATTTCGCATTTCGATTTTATGGAATTTGGTGAGAATAGTCTACGTCATATACCGGCGTATAGAGAGGCAGATAAAAAAATCACCACTACACACACACTATTGGCATTTTTTTAATGAAATTGCACTGAAAAAAATATTTGGTTATTTTTAATATTAAATTGCATTACTGTAAAATGCGAATATTATAAACAAAATGTAATCAATGTACATACATTCTTCACATAGAAACAAACATTTCAAATTAAAATGTACAAAAAAGTATGAAACACGATGAACCTTTTATTGTTATGCATTCTAGAAAATTATTTAGGGTGTACGTTGTTTTTGTAAATTATGCTCTTGTTTTTGCAAGTTGTTTTTTGTTTTTTAAGTAGTGTTTGCAATTTCTTTAACAAAGCGACATCAGCAACTAAATAAAATATTTGTATTTTTGATGGTCTTGTTTAGAAGTTCGTCTGCGATCGTGTTGTGTACATGCAGTGTTGCCATATATATTTTGAAGAAAACTTTTTATTTTTATGAAAAAAAACTTTTTTCAACAAAAAAAAAACTTTTTTGTACTAAAATTACAAAATACCCAAGAAAATTTAGTGAAAAAATGAGCAAATTGTGGAATTTTAAATAGCTTAATAATAATTGGTGCAGAACTTTTCCTTAACATCAGTAGCAAGGAATTACTGGATATTGTGGTCTTAGACACCATAAATTTACACTTGAAATGTCATGATGAATCTATGTAGATTCTGTGTACTACAAGAGGAAACCTCTGAACTTTTGTAACTACCCGTCATTGGGAACTCGAAACACGAAGATTTTGTCTTACCCAGACCCAGATGATATCTTCAAACACTCACCGATTAATCCATTTATCTTCATGCGCGAATTTGGCCTAGTATGGTGAACCAATGGGCTGCACAAAATCTCTACAATATGGTCGAAGTGCATTGTGTCCTTAATGTCTATTCTAAGGGATTAAGGTCATCAACACCGGTTAATTGTTTTCAGTTTTTAGGAATATCTCGAATATTAATGGTATAAATATTATTTTGTTAATGGTAAACATTGTTTTTTTATTTTAAACTTATTTATTGATTAAATAAAATAAAAACTGAAAAACTGTATAAATTTAAAAAAAACTTTTTTTATTGGAATAAAACTTGAAAACTTTTTTGAATCTCAAAAAACTTGCAAAAAAAGGGAAAACTTGACATATGGTAACACTGTGTACATGTCATTTGCCGAAAATCTTCGTTGTCAGAACAATACTAGCGCCGACGTCTGCTTTAAAGTATTAATCAACTGATATTTTTAAGTAACACAGTTAAGGAAAATGAAATTGTATTATCTACAAAACTTGTAATAACATCTAAACTCGTACGACGAACAATAATCGCGATATATGCAAAGATTTGATACTCATCACCTTTGACTTCTACTATCTTACCATGACTTTTAGTTCTTTATTCACATTTTCTAGATGATGTTGTATACTAGTTTTTATTTACCGTCTTAAATTCTAAATTTTGGTTAATTTGTCGGATAATTTGGATAGATTACGTTTACAAATATTGCTGAAGTTATGAATGTAATGCTAACATCCGCTAAATGGTATTATAATTTGGTCAAATATACCCAAATTTAGAACTAAATCTAAAATCTGTACATAAAATGGGAAGAATTTTTTAATTTAAAATTGTTTTCCAAAAATTCAAATGTGGAGTATTTTTGAATTGCGCTAAAACGCGTTTAAAAACACAGTTATTTTTCAAAATAAATATTAATTACTTTTGTTAACGAATCCGCGAAGGGACATATACTTATTGTTAAAAACACGATAGAGTCGAAAAGAAACAAAATAAAAAACTGAAATATTTTGCCAAAATATTTTTAGTTGACCCAGTTTGCTTGGTATTGAAAATGCGAAATATCGGTCAACGATTTCACCTAGCCCCCATATTATGCCATATTCAAAAAATTACTATATTGCTTAAAAAAGCATGTATGGCGATGACATTCAATATAAAAAAGTTTTATTGGAAATGTATTTGACAAAGTTTATGAGGATCGGTATATAATTGACTCTATCCCTCATAAAAAGTCTCCTCAGAACATGACTTTAAAGCTCATAATGTACTGCAATATAGCAACAAAATTCAACATAATCAAGTTTTAAAACAACTAAAATATCTCTGTCAGATTTTATGAGAATTGGTCCATAATTGACCATACGTCTCATATAAGATCCCCTACAGAAAATTACTTTAACGCTCATAACTGTCTTCATAATACCAGTTTAGCGACGAAATTTAACATAGTTACAAGTTCCACTTCAGAAAATGAATTTGTTATTTTAATGTCCAAATGAAAACATGAAACAAATGAAAATAATTTTGTTTACTTTTTTCTTAATTGGTTATTTTTTATTCGAATTTTGGTTAGAAAAAAAATTTGTTGTGGCAACACTGACCGGCAGTTACAAAATGAGTAACAAACAATAAAACAAACAATAAAAAAACACGTCACATTGCTTTTACATTTAATATTGCACTAATTACACTGTGTGACACTCAATAACACTCATTACGCGATATAATGCTTTTTATAGACCTAGACACTTATTTGAAAACATATTTTTTAAATATTTTTTATTTTAGCCCATATTTTTATGAATAAAATAAGATATAAAACGCTGAAATCTGAGAAAAATATAATGTTTTCGTAAAATCAAAAAATTTGCCAAATCTCTCATTTCTAAAATAAATTATCATGTTGAACAATAAAGCTTATATTTGTGTTGCATATCTTAAGTTGATATTTTACTTCAGCAAAGAGAGATTTGGTAAATTTTTGTTTTTACGAAAAAAATTCTATTTCTGTCAGTTTTTATCTGATTTCAAGGTTTCATATCTTATTTTATCCATAAAAATATGTGCTAAAATAAAAAATATTAAAAAATATGTTTTCTAATAAAGTGTGAGTCAAAAGTAGAGAGTCACCATAAGGTGAATCGTAAAAAAATTGAAAAAAATATAAAAATTTGTATTTAGATCTAAATATTTTACACATTTCTTAAAATATATAAAAGTGTGTATACTTTTTAAAAAAGACAAAGGAAACTCAAAACAGTTTGAAAAATATTAAATCGGTTAAGAAAATTTTGAGATACAATTTTTTTGGTCTGTCCTAGTCAAAGCGTTTTTTTCTAAAATCTTCTGATTTTTAGAGTAGATTGAAGATTCTAAAATGGTACTGTAATCTACTTTACTAGACCTACCAGCTTCACTAGGTTCCTCGCGATTAGTGTATTGATTTTTTGTAATTTTGTCACACCGTGTTATTAAATAGTATTTTATTTATTATATGTCTGTAACTCTGCGCGCAGTTTTCTGTGTCTGTTTTGTAGTTCATTCTCTTTTTCACATTGATAATATGAAGCATCTCCAACATATATCGTTTGTTGTTTTTATTTTCCCTCTGTAAGATTTCAATGTTGTCTAAAGCTGGTGGTCCACACCACGCGTTCTACGCTTCTTCGCATTCTACGCGGCTGTCAAAAAAGTTGAATCAATGTTGTTGTGTGCTAGAAGTTACAAGCACAAAAGCGTAGGATGCCTTGACGCGTAGAATGCTTAAGTAGTAGTACTTTTGTAGTACTTTTGTAAGCGTCAATAAGCGGCGTACGAATATGTCAGCTGATTTTGACAATTTATATTCTATTTTAATGTGTATTTATCAATTTTAATAACTAAAACGAGTTAAATTGTGAAAATATAAACAAAAAACTTAAAAAAACGCGAAAGTCCTTTGTAAATAAAAGCAAAAATTTGACGCTTAAGAGCGTAGCATGTAACTTGATGCGTAGGATGCAAAGAATGTATGAAAAGCACGAAATGCTTTGCCGCGAAGACGCGTAGTGTGGACCTCCAGCTTAAAGCAGCCAAGCGCAGAAAGAGAGATGCTAAGAAACTGTTATTGTCGTGGTGAGAAAATACAAAAACACTTAGAAAAAATATTCAAAGAAAAAAATGTATATCTCTTCACAAAGATAAAGTTTTTCATTTAAAATGTGTAAAAAAGTATTTAAAATACTGTTTTTATGTTTTTTCATTCTTATGCATTAATGTAATTTTTTTGGAGTGTACGAGTTTTTGCAAGTAATTCTCTTGTTTACAAATTGTGTTGTTGTTTTTACAAATTGCTTTTGCAATTTTTGAAACAAAGCGACGTCAACCTACATTGTTGAATGCTGTTAGGCAACTGAAGATAATTTTTTGTATTTTTACGCTCTTGCTGTGAGTTTTGTTTACGATCGGGTAGTGTACGTGTGAATTGCCGAAAATCTTCGTAATTTGAACAATATGAACGCGCAACGCTGGTCTAAAGCCTGGTACTCTGTTCTAAGTTGCGAAAAATTATGGTTTTTTCATGCGAAAAATTTGATGTGCAACAAATGTAGTCTATCTCACGATTTTGGAAAGTTTGTCGCTTTTATTGCTATAAAGTATGCATCATTGCTTTAAATACGTAAACAAAAACCATATGTTTTTTGAAAGCTGAAAATAAAATAAATCTTAATAATATAAACTATTCAGTGCGTCATTTTTAAGCAAGGACCGAAAATAATAATTATTTTGACTAAATTTTAAGAAAATGCAATGCTTTTCAAATTTTTGATTTTTATTTTTTTGAGCAGAAATAAAAGTTATTTTTTGACTTTTATTTTTTCGAGCAGAAATAAAAGTTATGTTTTGAGCAGAAAAAAAGTTTTCGCTTGAGAATCGTTTTATTTTCCAATAATCAAAAAATAACTTTTATTTCTGCTCAAAAAATAACTTTTCTGCTCGAAAAAAAATAACTTTTATTTTTGCTCAAGATAATAAAAATCAAAAAATAACTTTTATTTATGATCAAAAAAATAAAAATTAAAATAACTTTTATTTTTGTTCAAAAAAATAAAAGTAAAAAAATAACACTTATTGTGTGACTTTTATGATAAAGTCATAACAGTTACGGTCGTTGTTTTTAAGTCTCGTTCTTTCTAGGTTAGATAAAATATTGCACCTAAAAAGTTCATCCACCAGGTTCCCATTCTTCTTTTGTAATGATGATGTCGGATCTTTATTCATTCTTCTATAAGTCATCATATCGCCAAATATATCATTCTCGTTTCATAGTCTTCTTATCTGCATTCAAAACCAAGATTTGTTTATTTTTGTGCAAAAAACGTCTAGTTTTGTCCACTGTGCTTAATATAAAACGTTCTCTTCTAGATTGTGTTGTTGATGTGGTTTTCCAAGATTGATACAAATTTTGCTCTTGTCATGTGACAAGTATCAATTTATCCTCTTCTTCTACTGTTTTACCATTTCGTGTTTTTGTCTTATTAGTATGTTCCTGTGGAAATTATTCATCACTGTATTCAACGAATTTTTAGGTAATAAATAGTCGTTTTCAAATACATATATTGTATACGTTCTTCATGGAGTTGATCAGAAAATCAGGAGTGATACCTGCATCCCTGCACTTGATGAGAAATGTAATGGAAGATTTCGTGCTCAATTGCCTTTTCCCCTGTAAGATTTCAATGTTGTCTACACTGAAAATAATCCATGCTCAACTTTACGAAAAAAAATTTCGTAACTTCTTTTTTCGCAATATTTACAAAAATTTCGTGTATAATACGAAATATTATTTAATCAGACCCTTTTCTATTTTAACGAAAGTACGAAAACCCTTCGAAATACTTTAGCGAAATTAAACATAATGATATTAATTATATTATCGTTAAATAAAACTACAAACATTTTTATAACAAGTAGGAAAAAGTATAATATAATTCACGAACTATTTTCATAAAAAAAAAATTTAAAATTCGTGTGGAGAATAATTTTTAACTAAAATTAGAAAAAATCATTTTAAAATGAAAAAAATGTTTGCATAAATTAATATTTCGTAAATTTTACCATATTTATTCAAAATTCACTTTTTTTCAATTTATTTAAATAAATTTTTCCAATATTATTTTGCATTATATTAAAATATTTCGTACAATTTCGTATATATTACGAAATAATTTCGTCGTGCGAAACAACGAAAGATTCGTACAATGTACGACATTTTTCGTATATATTAGGCATGGATTTTTTTCAGTGTAGGTTGGGAATATGGTCTCTCTCTGCACAGTGGGACATGAGTGTAGTTTTTTGTGTACTTAATTTATTCCCGTTTCTTAGATCAGATCCGTGTCCAGCTATTCTTGTCCTTAATTTATTCTTGGTTGTTCCTATTATAATTTACGGTAATTGTTATTCGTAACCAAAAAAATATATTTTTTTCTGGTATTGGTTGCGACGACCAAAATCAAATATATCTTATAATAATGGTTAATTATAACACGTATTTTAAATCCATCACTATTAATTGTTAAATGATACCTTTTCGTAATTTTCTATAACCGTTACGTCCCTGGGTTAAATTGTATATAAATTTAGAAATTTTAAGATTAAGTTATCATAAACTAGGTAAATAGAAAAATTACATTACGACTGTGTTGGGATAAGGGATTTTCTCCATTTTGTACTCATTGTGCATAGAGTTAAGTTTGTAATGATTTACATCATTATATACTTATTTTCAGGGACGTAACGGTTATAAGATATGACGAAAAGGTCTCATTTAACAATTAATAGTAACGGATTTAAAATAAGTGTTATAATTAACCATTATTATAAGATATATTTGATTTTGGTCGTCGTAACCAATACCAGAGAGAAATATATTTTTTTGGTTACGAATAACAATTATCATAACCAAAAAAAATTTATTGGTTATATTTTTTTCAAATATCTTTGGGAAAGTAAATGAACCGGCCAGTTTTGCAACAAATGTCTATTCATTTTATAATTAAAATATAATTTAAATTAATTTGCCTTTTAATTTCGTTAATATTTATATGGACCAAAAAATAAATTAAATAAATTTTGGTTATCTATTACCAAAAAAATATTGGTTGCTAAATAACAGTTATTCATAACCAAAAAATATATTTCTTATGTTAATTGGTTACGGAGACCTAAATAATATAAATCTTATAATAATGGTTAAAAAGTCCCTAAATAAAATAAAGGGATTTTTTGCGTAACCTTTTCTTTCGAAAGAAAAAAAAAATAACAATTATTTTCGGTCCCCGCTTATTTTTAACTCAATAAGTAAAATATTTTAAAGTTAAATTGTAATATTTAAATTTCAATTTTTGTAATTGTTAGAAAAAAAAGTTTAATTTTTAGAATATAAATAAAGTTTAATTTGTTAGAATTTAATAGGATAAATATGGATTAGTTTGGTTAACAAAATATGACGTCATTGTTGAATGAAATGGTTTATATTTAAGACTGTAATTGAGGCCAAATGTTTGCTTTCCATTCGGTATAGTCATTTATTTGATTTTGATTGTAGCAATTGGGAGTGATGGTGTCGTTGGAAGAAGAAACCTGTTAGATTTGATCTTTTCAAAAATTCACTTTAACTTGGGAACTATGTCATGTGATAGTTTTTATTTTATAAAGATACTCTGATTGATCTTACAATTGCTCTTACAGTGTCAATATCTTTAATATAAATGAGCGTTTTATTTTATTAAACTGTTGATTAAGCCAGAAAATAGAGAATGTGAGGAATGTTCATAAAAAAACATAGCCGTTACATTATTTTCAATATCAATTGTCACTTAATTTTATTACGCATAATTATATTACGCAGATAGGAACAGATTTAAAGTACTACTTAAACTGGTTGTATTTGTATATGTTATTTTGGGTTTATTAATTATACGAACAACACAAAATTATATAGATACTAGCTATACCCAGTGTGCTTTGCTACCCTAAAATCAATGTATATAAAAAACACTTCTAACTATAATAGTTTTTCAGATATATGTACATTTTGGGGATGCCACGCAAATTATTGCAAGTTCGCGAATATTAATATAACCTATGAAAAATTTGAATAACATAATAGTTTAATTCATGTGGGAGATGCCAAGGTCCCATTGAAAGTTTTTCTCTAAATGTTCACATAAATGTCAAAGTTTTCATTTAAAATTATCTAGCTGTAATAGTTTCATAGATATATGAATTTTTTATTTAATTCATATGGGAGGTTTCAATATGCTAGTCCGCCAATTTATTACCCAAGTTTTCACATTGATGTCAAAGGATTTTTGCTGTAATAGTTTCCCAGACATACGATTTTTTCTACTTATTTCATATAGGATGTACCAACACCCCCTAATAAAAATCCGCCCATTTTCCCCAAAATGTTCAAATAAATGTTAAATTTCTTCGTGCAAAATTTGAAGACTTTAGGTCTATTAGTTTCCCAGGGAAACAACAAAGCCAATACATTTACATGGATGTTAAAGTTGTTATTGCAAAATTTGAAGATTTTAGCTCTAATAGTTTTTGAAATATACGAATTTTTCTATTTAATTCATATGGGGTGTTCCAAGCCCCCTTATAAAAGTCCGCCTATTTTATCCAAAGGACTCCAACTCTTACAGTATGAGATATGCGACTTTTAATACTTATTTTGAACGTGGGCGTGTCATGTCGCCCACTTGAAATTTTGAAGTAAAAAGTAGCCTATAGCTCCTTCCAGACATACAGGAAGACACTGTAAAAATTTCAGAAAAATCGGTCCTGCCGTTTAGCTGTCTATAAAGTCCAAACAAACAAACATACAAACACACATTTATTTGTATATATATAGATGGAGGGTCGTTTCCCTGGGAAACTAATAGACCTAAAATCTTCAAATTTTGCACGAAGAAATTTAACATATATTTGAACATTTGTTGCAAAACTGGACGCTTTGATTACTTTGCCAAAGATATTTGAAAAAAATATAACCAATAAAAAATGTTTGGTTACGATAATTGTTATTCGTAACCAAAAAAATATATTTCTCTCTGGTATTGGTTACGACGACCAAAATCAAATATATCTTATAATAATGGTTAATTATAACACGTATAATCACTATTAATTGTTAAATGAGACCTTTTCGTCATTTTCTATTAACCGTTACGTCACTGGGTTATCCTATATCTATATATATATAAATGAATGTGTGTTTGTTTGTATGTTTATATGTTTGTATGTTTGTATATTTGAACGTTATAGAGTACTAAACGGCTGAACCGATTTTATTCAAATTTTCACAGCATATTCCTGTATGTCTGGAATAGGTAATAGGCTACTTTTTATTTTGAAATTCCAAGTGGGCTAGGAGCCACGCCTATATTAAGAAAATATTAAATCCGTATATTTTAGATAATATAACAGTTAGAGTCCTCAAATTTTGTCGGAGCAACTTTAGTGTCAATATAATTATTTAGGACAAAAAGTAGGCGGACTATCATTAGGGGCCATGGCACCTCCCATATTAATTAAATACAAAAATTCGTTTATCTGGAAAACTAATGGAACTAAATTCTTCAAATTTCGCACGAAAAACTTAAATATTCATCTGAACATTTTGGAGGAAAAAAAAGCGGACTTTTATCTGGAGGGTCTTGAAATTTTACATGGAGAACTTTGAAATCCATGTGAACATTTAGAGCATAACGGGCAGACTTTCAATGGGTGGCTTGGCACAATATATATGAATTAAATACAAAATTTCGTGCATCTTGGAAACTCTTATATTATTCAAATTTTTTATAGATAGATAGAAATTGGCGATAGATAGAAACTGGCGAACTTGCAATAATTTGCTTGAAATCTTTCATATGTAACATATAATAAATCTGGTATTTATTTATACATATTCCTTTTAGGGTAGCAAAGCACACTGGGTATAGCTAGTATAAAAATTAATGTGTGTTTGTATCGTTGAACGTTATAGACTACAAAACTGCTGAACAGATTTCCTTGAAATTTTCACAGCGTATTCCTGTATGTCTGGAATAGGTAATAGGCTACTTTTTATTTTGAAATTTCAAGTGGGCGAGGTGCCACGCCCATATTAGAAAATATTAAATCCGTATATTTGAGATAATATAACAGTTAGAGTCCTCAAATTTTGTCGGAGCCACTTTAGTGTCAATATGATTATTTAGGACAAAAAGTAGGCGGACTAGCATTAGGGGGCGTGGCACCTCCCATATAAATTAAAAACAAATATTAGTTTATCTTAGAAACAATTACAGTTAGAATCTTAAAATTTTGCACAAATAACTTTAACATCCATGTTAACATTTTAGAAAATAAATTGGCGGACTGCCCATGAAGGGAGCGGCACCTCCCATATTAATTAAATGCAAAAATTCGTTTATCTGGGAAACTAATAGAACTAAATTCTTCAACTTTTGCACTAAGAACTTAAATATTCGTCTGAACATTTTGGATGAAAAAGATCGGACTTCCATCTGGGGGGGGCTTGAAGCCCCCATATGAATTAAATAGAAAAATTGGTATATCTGAGAAACTATTAGAGCTAGAATCTTCAAATTTTACTTGAAGAACTTTGACATTCATCTGAACAATTAGAGTATAACGGGCGGACTTTCAATGGGGGACTTGGTACCTCCCATATTAACTAAATACAAAATTTCGCTTATCTTGGAAACTAATAGAACTAGATTCTTCAAATTTTGCACAAATTACTTTAATATTCATCTCAACATTTTGGAGAAAAAAGGGCGGGCTTTTATTTTGGAGGCTTGAAACCCCCACATGAATTTAATAGAAAAATTCTTATATCTGAGAAACTATATAGAATCTTTAAATATTACATGAAGTACTTTGACATTAATGTGAACATTTAGGGAATAATTGGCGGACTTTAAATGGGGGACTTGGCACTTCCCATATTAATTAAATACAAAAATTCATTTATCTGGAAAACTAATAGAACTAGATTCTTCAAATTTTGCATAAATTACTTTAATATTCAACTGAACATTTTGGGGGAAAACGAGCGGACTTTCATATGGGGGGCGTGGAGCCCCCATATGAATTAATTAGAAAATATCGTATATCTTAAAACTATTAAAGCTAGAATCTTCAAATTTTACTTGAAAAACTTTGACATTCATCTGAACAATTAGAGTATAACGGGCGGACTTTCAATGGGGAACTTGACAACTCCCATATGACTTGAATATAAAATTTCGTTTATCTGGGAAACTAATACAACTAGATTCTTCAAATTTTGCAGAAATTACTTCAATAATCATCTGAATATTTTGGAGGAAAAATATCGGACTTTCATCTGGGGAGCTTGAAGCCCCCACATGAATGAAATAGAATAATTGTATATCTGGAAACTACTAGAGCTAGAATCTTAAAATTTTACATAAAAAACTCTGACATTCAGTGAACATTTAGAGAATAACGGGCGAGCTTTCAATTGGAGGCTTGGCACTACACAAAAGAATTAAATACAAAATTTCGTATATCTTGGAAACTATTATATTATTCAAATTTTTCATAGATAGATAGAAATTGGCAAACTTTCAGTAATTTGCTTGGCATCTCTAATATGTAACATATTGTAAATCTAGAGAACTATTGCAGTTAGAATCTTCAAAATCGTTAAGTGGGTTTTTTATTTATACTGCTTTTAGGGTAGCAAAGCACACTGGCTAAAGCTAGTATATATATAAAACAGACTGTTTGTTTGTTTATGTGTTTGTTTGTTACGCTTTCACGGCAAAACTACTGAACCCATTTACATGAAATTTGGACAGCTAATAGGTCTAACCCCAAAAGGAGCAATAGGCTATATAAGATCTTGATCGGATGCCACGCCCCTTTTTACGCCCACTTTTTGTAAAACTATTACACCAATTTTACATTCACAATTTATATACCGATAGGTATAAGCTTGGAAAGAACTATTGGCTATATATAAGAACTTGATCTGATGCCACGCCCCTTTCTACGCCCACTTTTTATAAAACTATCCTTACCTATATCTTATCCTATAATTATATGAAAGAGAATGTCTGTTTGTTACGCTTTCACGGACAATATACTAAACCGATTTACATGAAATTTAGAACACTAATAGTTCTATTCTAAGGTAGAACAAGAGCCTATATAAAATAATGATTTGAAGTCACGATTCTCCTTATGCTCACTTTTTTCTATATAATTGTTATACGAAATTTTCATTCGAGACTTACAGAAAACTACTAAACAGATAGGGGTTATCTCAGGATCAGGATCGGACGTCACGCCCCTTTTTACACCAACTTTTTGTAAAACAATTATTAAACCAAATTTACGTTCAGGCATACAAAAAACTACTGATCGGATTTTAATGAAATCTGTTATAATGAATGTTGTGGTATGAACAGTACGACACATTACATCTTCAAAACCTATAATATATAATAATAAATATATATGAAACTCTTTTTTTACTCTTTCATTACATTACTAATAAACTTATTTACATAAAATTTGGCATTTAATAGGTCTAACCTCAGAAGTTAACAAGTTAGAGTGCTATATTCGGCTATGCCAAATCTTAAATACCCTCCACCAGTAAGCTACTTTTTATTAAAAACCATTTAACTATCTAATTTTTAGATAACTTGACTTCACATAGGAGCTACGATCAATTACGGGCCTCTCCAGAAAAATTTCGTAAAGTGATTCATATGTATGTACATAAAACATATTTGTGTCGAATTTTATCAAGATAGCTTTATTTAACAATAAAATATGTGAGTTTAAATGATTTTCGGAAGAGAGCCTTATATGGGAGCTATGACCAATAATGGACCGATCCGGGGAAAAATTGTTGGAATGATTTATACGTATACAAAACATAAAAGTTGAATTTTATACCGATAGCTTTATTTATAATTGAAACATATGCCTTTAAATGTTTTTCGGAAGTGGACCCTATATGAGAGCTATGAGCTATGAATTTTATCAAGATACCTTTATTTGACAATTAAATATGTGCGTTTAAGTGATTTCCGGAAGTGGGCCTTATGTGGGAGCTAGTACTAATAATGAACCGATCCGAAAAGAAATTTGGTAGAATGATTTGTATGTACACAAAACATATTCAGCTCGAATTTTATCACAAAAGCTTTATTTGTCAATTAAATACGTGTGTTTAGGTGATTTTTGGAAGTGGACCTTACGTGGGAGCTATGACCAATTGTAGACCGACTGAGATCTACGTTGGTAGTATGATTTCTATACATATTATATTTGTATGTACAAAATTTTGTGTTGATACCGATATATTTGAGGAAGTTATTAACGACAAACTTATATCCGGGAATATATACCTTTGTATTGGGGCTATGGGAAATATTGGATCAATTGTTATGAGTTTGAACATACTTGATCCCTGGCACTAACAAATAATGTGTGACAAAATTCATCGAAATATCTTTGGTAGTTTCTGAGAAAACTATTTAAGAATTTTTTTCGAGGTAATCTTCGAAATTTTTAATCATAACTTCTTACGTCGTGAACGGGTTTTAGTGATTTTCAATACCAAACTGGACCGGATAATAAGGAATGTTTTGGGTGAGTTTCGTGAATTTTTATTGCTTCGTTTTAACGTGAGCGTGTTTTACACAGACAGACAGACGGACATAGCTAAGTCGACTCAGAATTTCATAAGGATCAAGAATATATATACTTTGTTGGTTCTCAGATAATATTTCTTGGTGTTACACACGGAATGTCAAAGTTATATATACCATCTATCACCACTGATGATGGTGGAGGGTATAAAAAAATTCTATATGATATTAATTGGATGATACGCACATTTTTATGTTCACTTTTTTAATTAACTGCTATAACACCAAATTTCTAGGTTAAATATAAAAAAACATGAACCGATTTTCAAGAAATTTGGCAACATACATTGTTTGAGTAAGAGAATGTTTAATACACCAAATCCGAATAAATACACCTAATTTCGGGCCTGTTGTGATCTTAATGAAATGCAATGACCTTTTTCCGTCCACTTTTTGTTGCATTTATAATGCTAAAGATCAAGATATATAATTCTCATAGTATATGAGAATTATTATTTAGTTAAATTTTTAATCAAATTTTTTTTTATATGAAAACTCTAAAATGATTGTAGATCCTTAACTAACTTTACGATTAGGTAAAATAAAAATCTGTATTCAATTTAATTTATTATCAAAAATCGATTTCATCTTAAGCGTTTTCCACCGGAAAACTGTTTTTATTTAAAAACCTGTAATCTGCTGTATATTCTCAGAAAATAACTATTTTAAAACAGAATCTTTATTAGATCTTAAATTAATGTCTACGATGCACAGTGGGGCAGAATGGAAATTTTTTGGAAATAAATCTGGCATTTCTAAACGGCTGATCCGATCGGGATAAAATTTGGCATGAGCGTAGCCAAGGAGTATTCGAGTTTAAGTTTTGAAGATGAACCCCCCAGATGCCCCAGGGACGGAGCTGTGGCTCCGTAGGGTACCTACGACATGTAAAATTTTTAAACTCGTGCCATTTTTTTGTTTTTCACCCAAATACAAAGACATGCTTGAACATACTACTTATCTCTTATAATATCCGAGTTATAGGCATTTAAAAATTTAGTGATACAAAATTTACCATACCTTGGTCCGCCTTTTTTTGAATACCGGGCGTAATTTTGGACCAAATGGACTCAATTTTTTCTTGTTAGTTAGACAATAAAATTTCCAATAATATACAAAAAATTTCAGATAAATATCATTTACAGATCCAAAAATATACGTTTTTTAATTTAAAAATTCCAAAAAAGTTAGATTTTTGCCGTTTTTTTGCCCAAAATGTGTCTTAACTCTTTTATTAATAAAATTAAATTTTCTTTATGAACATATAACAATTTTATAGTTTTCTAAAAAGAATCTTTACGCAGAACGCTTTGGCGTAAAAAACTTGTCCTATTTTTTGAAAATGTTGCCACTGCGTCCTTCCGAATATGACCTATTTTTTATCAAAACTTCAACTTTGGGCGACATGTTCTAAAATCCCAAAGCTGGGATCAGAAAACTGAAAGCAGTTTTGGAAACCTCAATATGTTTTCTATTTACTCCAAAAGTATTTTCCCAGCCCTGAAAGAAATGTGGACTCTATGGGCAAAAATGTAAAAAATCCCATTTTTGGGATTTTCATTCCTATTTTTGGGAATTGCGGGATGCCCTTTGACCTTTTCAATTTTTTTTTTGCATTTTCTTATTTGAAATGACAAATTTAACAAGCGTTGAAGATTTCATTGAGTTTTGTTCATAAATAAAGATTCTGTCATATATTACATATTTGTTAAATTTCTAAAACTAAGATTAAATCAAAATTTTAATAGGGTCGCAGATAGCTACAACAATTTAGTCCATATTTATCCCTTAATATCATTTTTTAGTTAGATATGGAAATTCTTGACCCTTTACAAAAAATTTCAAGCCAATATCTCAATTACATTCAAAAATATGTTCATTTAAACCTGTGTCCTTTAATTTCATCTTTTAAATATTTTAGTATTAAATATGACAGAACATGTTTTAATCTTATATTTACCTATTTTCTATTTGTTTGCTTATCCTTATAATTGAAAGGTCCTATTATGCTTAAATTTTCAGAAATTTATAACTATTTTTTACCTAAATTTTTTCGACAGATCATTTCGTTCTGTTTCGTTTATGATCATGTAGGTAAAAATATACAGGTAATGATAATTTCGATTCATTCACTAATAAGAAATATCAATGACTGAATTACAGGTTATAGTAATATAGTCCTAAATGTTAATAGGTAGACATTTCGTAATTTTTTACTTTGGAATACCTGTATCGGAAATGACAAGAATTGGTATATAAGTAAACTTCTCAGATTTTAAGTACCATATTTAATAAATCTACAATGAAGATTACATTAAAGTACGAAGAGTTGTGTTCCGTTTTATGGAGTGTATCTTCAAAAGGGTCAGAAAGAATTGAAGACATTTCAAATTATATAAAAACTACATATAGTAGAAAAGTAGACAAAACAGGCATATCAAAAATTGAAAACTTTTTAAAACTTTTTGATGTAAAAAGTAAGTCTGTGGATGGAAATCAAAAGAAATTTCGATTAGAATTTTGTAGTTGGATGGAAACTACTACGGAAATCTCAACTTACAACACATCAGCAGGAGCGCCTTGCAAGTCATACGAAGACTTATGTTCAAGGTCAAAAAAAAGAGGGTCACACAAAAACTTTTTTCAATCTCAAATGAGGAAATTGCTGATACATTTAACGAAATGCTGAAAAAGGAAAACCAACCTATGGATGCCGTACATATTGCAACTATTCTTCCTAATGCATCACCAAAACGACTTAAGCGAATTGTGGAAAGTATACCAACTCCAACATCACAATCAAATTTTACTGAAGAGGAAGCAATAGCGCTTATGTTGGAACTGGGTCTCAGTCGAAATAAGTACCAAATATTAAGGAAAGCTCTGCATGAAAAAGGACACAATATATTACCATCATACAAGGCGATCCAGGAAAAAAAAAACAAACTATCCTACCATCACCTATTGCTGTTAATGATGTGGAAGCTTGTATTGATATATCATCTTTGCTCGAAAACACAGCATCAAGAATTGTGTCAGACTTTTCAGAAGACCAACTAAGGAAAATTCATAACTGTGATGTTGTCTTAATGTGTAAGTGGGGATGTGACGGTTTATCAGCACTTCCAGAATACAAACAAGCTTGTGGAAGTCGGACATTAGCAGACTACAAAAGTGTATTTATGTCATCATTAGTGCCATTACGAATTCGTTCATATTCCCTTAATCCATCATCGTCAAGCATCGGAAATTCATTTGAAGATATATGGATCAATACAACTCCGGGTTCAAAAAATTTTTGTAGACCCATTGGATTTGAATATATAAAGGAGTCAAAGAAAACAACAAAAGATTTAGTGGAATATTTAAAAGATGAAATAAATGCACTGGAGCCCATTTGCATAAAAATAAAGGAATTCTCTATTAACGTATCATATCAGCTAAGCTTAACAATGATTGATGGAAAGGTCAGCAATGCCATAACAGAAACTTCTTCCTTCTGGAGATGCTCAATATGTAATGAGAAAAAGTCGCAATTCTCAAATATAAACAAAAGCAGAAGTATTAATGAAGAAGTCCTGTCTTTCGGAATTTCACCACTTCATGCCAGAATACGATTTTTGGATTACTTTTTACACATAGCATACGACCTCAAATATAGAAGTGTGCCAGAGAATCTTACTAAATCAACAAAAAATAATGAAGAATTGAAAGAACTGAGAGCTGCGGAAAAAAGCAGAATCCAAGAAGAATTTAAAGTTCAGATGGGATTAAACATCGACAAACCACTTCCAAGTTGCGGTAGTACAAATGACGGTAATACGGCGAGAAGGTTTTTTCGTGATTTTGAAATTACTTCAAAAATAACTGGAATCGACAAGGAGTTGCTTCGAAGAGTTAACACTATTTTAATGGCACTGAATAGTAAACATAAAATTAATGGAAATCGATTTGGGGAATATACATCTGAAATTTCTAAATTACTTGTATCTCTGTATCCATGGAGGGAACTAACACCAACAGTACACAAAGTATTGTGTCATGGTCAAATAATAATTGAATCGAATATTCTTCCACTTGGAGAGTTAACAGAAGAAGCCCAGGAAGCGAGGAATCGAGATTTTAAGCATGTTCAACTATTCAGCTCAAGAAAATGCTCCAGGCAATCACAGAATGAAGATATTTTTAATAGTTTACTTCTATCTTCTGATCCTGTTCTTTCAACTATGCGAAAAAGATGGATTTGTTATGAAACTCTATCATCTCAAAACGAGGAAGATTTAAAGGACTTATATTACCTTCTGGATATGTATACCGATATGACAGATTATTTTATAGAAAATAAGTAGTGTTAAGAATTAACTATATAAGTAGGTTGTAAGAATTAATTGTATTATGTTTAAGATAAACAGTTCAAATAAAAAAAGCTATTATACTAACTGATGATATTGTATTAAATTGTGTTTTATATTTCGGTGGGCGGGAAAGGTGGTTTGTGTGAGGTGATTTAGGTGTTGTTGTGCGTGGCTCATAATAAATTTTTTTTATTGTATATACAATGTTATAGTCCTTAATAAAATAATTAACTAAATAATTTTTAAAAATTGTCCAAATATTTTATCCAACATCAAATGTATGTTCTGTCATACTTAATACTAAAATATGAAAAAGATGAAATTAAAGGACACAGGTTTAAATGAACATATTTTTGAATGTAATTGAGATATTGGCTTGAAATTTTTTGTAAAGGGTCGAGAATTTCCATATCTAACTAAAAAAAGATATTAAGGGATAAATATGGACTAAATTGTTGTAGCTATCTGCGACCCTATTAAAATTTTGATTTAATCTTAGTTTTAGAAATTTAACAAATATGTAATATATGACAGAATCTTTATTTATGAACAAAACTCAATGAAATCTTCAACGCTTGTTAAATTTGTCATTTCAAATAAGAAAATGCAAAAAAAAAAATTGAAAAGGTCAAAGGGCATCCCGCAATTCCCAAAAATAGGAATGAAAATCCCAAAAATGGGATTTTTTACATTTTTGCCCATAGAGTCCACATTTCTTTCAGGGCTGGGAAAATACTTTTGGAGTAAATAGAAAACATATTGAGGTTTCCAAAACTGCTTTCAGTTTTCTGATCCCAGCTTTGGGATTTTAGAACATGTCGCCCAAAGTTGAAATTTTGATAAAAAATAGGTCATATTCGGAAGGACGCAGTGGTAACATTTTCAAAAAATAGGACAAGTTTTTTACGCCAAAGCGTTCTGCGTAAAGATTCTTTTTAGAAAACTATAAAATTGTTATATGTTCTTAAGGAAAATTTTATTTTATTAATAAAAGAGTTAAGACACATTTTGGGCAAAAAAACGGCAAAAATCTAACTTTTTTGGAATTTTTAAATTAAAAAACGTATATTTTTGGATCTGTAAATGATATTTATCTGAAATTTTTTGTATATTATTGGAAATTTTATTGTCTAACTAACAATTTGGTCCAAAATTACGCCCGGTATTCAAAAAAAGGCGGACCAAGGTATGGTAAATTTTGTATCACTAAATTTTTAAATGCCTATAACTCGGATATTATAAGAGATAAGTAGTAGTAGTCAGAAAATATAAAAATCTTTGTATTTGGGTGAAAAACAAAAAAATGGCACGAGTTTAAAAATTTTACATGTCGTAGGTACCCTAGTTTGAGCCGCCACAGCTCCGTCCCTGGGGCATCTGGGGGGTTCATCTTCAAAACTTAAACTCGAATACTCCTTGGCTACGCTCATGCCAAATTTTATCCCGATCGGATCAGCCGTTTAGAAATGCCAGATTTATTTCCAAAAAATTTCCATTCTGCCCCACTGTGCGATGCCACATTTATATGCAGAATAAAAACTACTGAACAAAAACCGCTTCTAAAATAGGAAAAATAATATATTCATATTACATTTTCACTTAAATTCGAATTTTAAATCGGTTGTGGTTCCTTCCTTTTAAACCTAATTCTATCTAGAAAATCATTCATATCTCCCCTTAAATTTCTATTTATATAACTCTTTAAAAATTACTTTAAATAACTCTCAATTTGAGAAAACAATAAAGATCCGTAATCACTCATATTTTCCATACAAATCGAGTTTTATATAAAAATTTAAAATTTATTGTTAATCGAGATAACAATAAAAATCTATGATCAGGTAAATATGTCATCAAAAAATTATCTTGATATAAATTCGGCTGCCATTTTTCAAATGCAGCTCAAATCTAAAAAACCACGAAGATATGTATTTGACACATTCTGATGTAATTTTCATGAAAACTATGCGATGTAAGTCCATTAAAATCATCATACATTCGTTTCTATACAAGAGCTTCCTCTTGACAATCGGCGGAATCGGTCCACAATTCTATATACCTCCCATACAAAAGTACATATTCCCGGAAAATGAGTTTATTGTTATTAACTTCCGTTAGAATATTGATATCTTCACAAAATTTCACAAATTAAAATTCTATGTCAAAAGAATTCATTCATAATTGGTCGTAGCTCACATACAAGGTCCCCTTCCGAAAATCACTTAAACGCACATAACTCATTACTAAGTTAAGATTTTCAAATAAAATTTGGCACAAGTATTGCTCTTATATACACAAATATTACTGTGAAATTTTTTTCCGATCGGTCAATAATTGGTCATAGCTCCCACATAAGGTTCTCTTCCTAAAATCACTTAAACGCACATTAATCATTACTAAATTAAGATATGAAAATAAAATTTTGAACAAGTATTGCTCTTATAAGTATACACAAATATTAATGTGAAATTTTTTTTCGATCGGTCCATAATTGGTCTTAGCTCCTATACAAGGTCCCCACCCGAAAATCACTTAAACGCACATAACTCATTACTAAATTAGGATATCCATATAAAATTTGGTACAAGTATTGCTCTTATATACCTGTGTGTCTGGAAGGAACTATATGCTACTTTTTATTTTTAAATTTTATGTGGGCAATGTGCCATGCCCACATACATAATAAGTATTTAAAATCACATATCTCAGAAACTGCAACATTTAGAGTTATAAAATTTTGTATGGAAAACTTTGACATCCACATGACATATGGGAGCAAAATGGGCGCACTAGCTATAGTGGGCGTGGCCCCTCCTATATAAAGAAAGAATTAAATTGGTATATCTGAGAAAATATAACAGCTAAAGTCATCCAATTTTTCGGAGCCACTTTAGTATCAAATGAATATTTAGGACAAAAAATTAGCGGGGTGCTTGGCACCTCCCATATGAATTAAATCCAAAAAAAAATTTATTTGGGAATTTATTGGAGCTGGAATCTTTAAATTTTGCACGAAGCTTTTTAACAACTATGTGAACATTTTGAGGGAACTATAGGTTATTTTTATACCCTCCACCACCATCAGTGGTGATAGAGGGTATATATAACTTTGTCATTCCGTGTGTAACACCAAGAAATATTCATCTGAGACCCAACAAAGTATATATATTCTGGGTCCTTATCAAATTCTGAGTCGATTTAGCTATGTCCGTCTGTCTGTGTAAAACACGCTCACGATAAAACGAAGCAATAGAGCTTAACCAAATTCACCCAAAATGTTCTTCATTTTCCTAAGTTGTTTGGTATTGCAAATGGGCAAAATCGGTTCACACCGGGAAAAGTTATGAATCAAAATTTAAAACAACCTCGGAAAAAAATAAGCATTTTTTACACATTCTGATGTAGTTTTCTCGAAAACTATGCAAGATAATTCCATAGAAATCACCATACATTCGTTTCTGCACAAGATCTTGATCCCTGCTGAAAATTGCCAGAATCGGTCCACAATTTCATATACCTCCCATACAAAAGTACATATTCCCGGAAAATGGGTTTTTTGGTAATAACTTCCGCCACAATGTCGATATCTTCACAAAATTTCACAAATTAAAATCTTATATCAATAGAATTCTTTCAGAGGAAAAATTTTATGGATCGGTCCATAATTGGACATAGCTCCCATACAAGGTCCCCTCCCGAAAATCACTTAAACGCGCATAACTCATTACTAAATTAAGATATCCAAATAAAATTTGGTATAAGTATTGCCCATATGCATAGAAATATTACTGTGAAATTTTTTTCCGATCGGTCCATAATTGGTCATAGCTCCCATACAAGGTCCCCTCCCGAAAATCACTTAAACGCGCTTAACTCATAACTAAATTAAGATATACATTTAAAATTTGGTACAAATATTACTCATATGCACAGAAATATTGTTGTGAAATTTTTTCCGATCGGTCCATAATTGATCATAGCTCCCATACAAGGTCCCCTCCCGAAAATCACTTAAACACGCATAACTCATTACTAAATTAAGATATCCAAATAAAATTTGGTATAAGTATTGCCCATATGCATAGAAATATTACTGTGAAATTTTTTTCCGATCGGTCCATAATTGGTCATAGCTCCCATACAAGGTCCCCTCCCGAAAATCACTTAAACGCGCTTAACTCATAACTAAATTAAGATATACATTTAAAATTTGGTACAAATATTACTCATATGCACAGAAATTTTGCTGTGAAATTTTTTTCCGATCGGTCCATAATTGATCATAGCTCCCATACAAGGTCCCCTCCCGAAAATCACTTAAACGCGCATAACTCATTACTAAATTCAGATATCCATATAAAATTTGGTATAAGTATTGCCCATATGCATAGAAATATTACTGTAAATTTTTTTTCCCATCGGTCCATAATTGGTCATAGCTCCCATACAAGGTCCCCTCTCAAAAATCACTTAAACGCGCATAACACATTACTAAATTAAGATATCCATATAAGGTTTGGTACAAGTATTGCACATATGCAAAGAAATATTACTGTGAAATTTTTTTCCGATCGGTTCATAACTGGTCATAGCTCCCATACAAGGTCCCCTCCCGAAAATCACTTAAACGCACATAACTCATTACTAAATTAAGATATCCATATAAAGTTTGGCAAAAATATTGCTCATATACAGAGAAATATTACTGTGAAATTGTGTTCCTATCGATCCATAATTTATCATAGCTCCCATACAAGGTCCCTTTCAGAAAAAACTCTTAAAGGCACATAACTCATTACCAAATAATGATATAAATAAATACTATTTTTGTTCATAAATACTATTTTGTAATGCAAAAAGCACTTAATGCTATTTCAAAAATTTTTCACGATCGGTCTATATTTTGTCATATCTCTCATGCTAGGTCCTGCCCCTAAAAGCGCTTTAACCGTATTTAACTATTTGCATTATCAATTTGTGTAGAACAAAATTATATATATGTATGTATTTTTAAAATCCTTAAATCTTTCACACAAATGCATACATGCAAATACGAGATATCGCTAAAGCATATCTTAGGGCGCTATAAAAATTTAAATGAAAGTGGCGTTTCTAATGTTCAATAAATCTTGGAATTGTAGTAGATTTAAGCTGTTTAAATCTTGGAATTTTTCTATTTAAGACATGAGAAAACTTATTTCTACAAATATTTTATTGATTAGAAATGTATTAATACAAAAGTTGCTGGTGGAGGATATTTAAGATTCGGCTCAGCCGAATATAGCACTTTAACTTGTTTATTTTAAAATTTCATGTGGGCAAAGTGCCATGCCCACATACATAATAAGTATTTAAAACACATATCCTCAAATTTTGTATGGACAACTTTGACATCCACATGAACATTTTTCGGAGCCACTTTAGTATCAATATGAATATTTAGGACAAAAAATTAGCGGACTAGGAAATGGGGTGCTTGGCACCTCCCATATGAATTAAATACAAAAAAAAATTATTTGGGAATTTATTGGAGCTGGAATCTTTAAATTTTGCACGAAGCTCTTTAACAACTATTTGAACATTATGAGGGAACTATAGGTTATTTTTTATTTTAAAATTTCATGTGGGCAAAGTGCCATGCCCACATACATAATAAGTATTTAAAACACATATCCTCAAATTTTGTATGGACAACTTTGACATCCACATGAACATATCTGAGAAAATATAACAGCTGGACTCCTCTAATTTTTCGGAGCCACTTTAGTATCAACATGAATACTTAGGACAAAAAATTAGCGGAATAGCAATAGGGGGCGTGGTACCTCCCATATGAATTAAATAAAAAATTCGTTTATCTGGGAAACTATTAGATCAAGAATCCTCAAATTTTGCACAAAATTTTTGGGTAATAAATTGGCGTATTAGCAATATGGGAAGTAGCACTTCCCATATGAATTAAATACAAAAAGAAACTATTAGAGGTAGAATCTTAAAATTAACATAAAAGTGAACATTTGGAAGTAAAATATGTGGACATTAATTTGGGGTTCTTGGAACCTTTCATATGAATTAAATAAAAAAATTTGTATATCTGAGAATCTATTAGAGCTAAAATCCTTAAATTTTGAGCTAAAACCCCTGACATGTGAATATTTGAATCTGCAATCCTACAATTTTGCACAAAGAATTTTCACATTCATGTGAACATGGGAGGTATCATACCCCTATTGTGGACTATCAAAAGGGGCTATTTCTACGAACAAATTGCTGAAAATTTGTTGGAACCGAGGTTTCTCGGTGCCAAAAGAGAAAAATGTAGGCCTTTTTGATTTCTGCTCGGTCTGCAAGAAGAAGGTGGAGTCTGTGGCCTCATCATAAAAAAACAAAAATTTTGTTTTTTTATAAATTAAATAATTTTTTTCTCAAATATTAAATAAAGTTTCCTATAAACATGCTTTTAAGGTCATTGTTTAAATAAAATATTATTTATCTCATTTTCAATTTATCCGACGTTTCGTCGGTATTTTCCAACTTCTTCAGGGATTTTTGAATTTATTTATGATCTGGCAACATTATAATTATACAAAAGAAAATAAATGTTTGTTTTAATAGCACAACAATCTTATAATCTATATAAAGAACAATTTTTACTTACATATAATCTCTTTTGTCAAAATTACATCATTAAAAATATCACAGTTTTTTGTAAAGTTGGACAACACAAACAAAAAACTTAATACTAATAATGTAAAAATAATAAAATAAATATCACAGTAAAAGTTCTTTTTCTGTTTTAGTTTGTGTGAATAGCTGTTGTATTGTCTTATTCGATTTGTATGCAATAATTATTTATCCATCGTTCATTATGTCTCTCATTTGTTTGTTCTCTGTTAACCCATTAATGCCCACGGCGATCTACGTAAGGTAGAAATGCGAAATTTGGATATGACAGTTTATGGTATACGCACAATTGGGACGAACGACGAATTTCGTATAGCACGACGAACTAGTCGACAACAATTCGTTGCGTATATTCGTCGAATGGAACACAATATAATTATTCGTACTGCGAATTCGTTCATCTATTCTCACGACTAAATTTCTCTTAGTTGTAAAAATATAAACTTTACCACACTCTTCATTGTCCCCACCACCACATCTTATTTGGTATACAACATTGCTTTGTTCTCTATTTTCGATTTTTGTTTTTGTTTGTGTGAATAGCTGTTGTATTGTCTTATTCGATTTGTATGAAATAATTATTTGTCCATCGTTCATTATGTCTCTCATTTGTTTGTTGTCTGTTAACCCATTAATGCCCACGACGATCTACGTAAGGTAGAAATGTGAAATTTGGATATGACAGTTTATATACTTGTGTATATAAACCGATTTCAATTAAAAAATTTTTTCCATCTTGCCTTGTTTAGATTTTAGAAGACGTTACGTATACGTAACAGTGGGCATTACCCACGAATTTTTGTCCCTTAAATATTTTAAGTAAAAGTTACATATTTTTACAAAAAAATCGTAAAAAAAACTGGTTAATTATTAAGTTTTAAGCTTGGATTAGCTAATTTGGTGTATCATACAAAATTTTTTCATATAAAATAAAAAATTATTTAAAAGTATAAAATTTTAATTTGTGGAATTTTGCAATTTATGTAATGTCAATTAATGAATTTAAAGAAATTTGTATATTTTCTTGCAGCAATAGATATATTGACTAACGTTACACATTTTGCATACATTTACCAAAGGTCCTTGGCGCTAGTATCCTTGTAATTTCCCTAATAACCCAAGAAAATGGTCATAATTTCCAACCGATGTTTAATTTTTGAATTATAATTGCAATTATATTCCGATTTTCTTGTAAAAATATATATTTAAGATTCGCCAACAGTACCTTGAACAAGTTCTAATGCGGTCAAATGGCATACCCTTTACAGAAATTTTTAAAAAATTTAAAATATCCACGAAAGGACGATTTAACAGAAACATTTACATTAAAAATATATTGCTTGTCATCAAATATCAATATTTCAAGAAAATATATTGTTTTTTACTACGTTAAAAACCCATTCCTCTGAGAAAAACTATTTTTGAGGCAGTTTTCATGAAAAAGTAAGTAAGTTGTTCATTATTTATATCGTATGTTACATACGTAACACCTTTATTATCCTCTTTATAAGTCTCCGCAAGGACATGGTATATGTTTATAAACAATTAGGTAATAAACATTAATTACTTCTTCATACGTTTACGTCAGAAACTTTTTTTAAAAACTAACTACATAGAAGTTATTAGCATTCTAAGAATTTATTCCTCGAAAATATGACTTTTTGCAGATTTACGAAATAGGCACTTTACAAAATAACCCAAAAATACAATTCTATAGGCAGAAATTACTCAAATTCGATTTATAATTGTTACATGTTAAGTTAACCTATCCATCAGAAAAAAGTAACTTTGCATTACGTATATGTAACTGTGGGCATTAATGGGTTAATTTTGGTATAAAAGGTATGCTGTAATATTTAGCGTTGCCAGATGTATCCTTATCTTGGTTATTACTTGGGGAATTAATATTGTTCTCAACTTTCCTTATTAATGGGGTGATCAACCCATGTGGGAAGTTATTTTTGTATAAGGTATCCCTTATCCTTATCATATTATTGTCTCTGAATCAAGTTCTTCTGTTTTATAGGTTGTGTTGAGTGAAAGTTTATCAGTCGTCCAGAAACAATTGGTTTCATGTACCAATCTGTTATTATCCTGCAATCTTTCCGGTATAATTTCATATCCAGGTATGGTAATGAGTTCTCATGTTCACTTTCCAGTGTAAATTTCAATCTGTTGTGGTAGGAGTTAATAGTTTTCAATATGTTATACTCCTCCTTGTGTTTAATAATAGCAAATAAATCGTCAACATATTTTGTGATGAGGTACTGTGAAATTTTTTTCCGATCGGTCCACAATTGGTCATAGCTCCTATACAAGGTTCCCTCCCGAAAATCACTTAAAAGCACATAACTCATTACCAAATATTGATATTAATACATTTATCACAAATATTGCTCTTATATACAGAAATGACCTTATACAATTTTTTCACCATCGGTCCATATTTGGTCATAGCTCCCATACAAGGTCCCTCCAGAAAATCACTTAAATGCACAATATTCCTTACCAAATCTATATATATCAAAATGAAAATGTGTTTATTTGTTTGTGAGTTTTTTTGTGGGTTTGTTTGATTGTTTGAAGTCTACAGACGGCTAAACGGCTGGACCGATTTTCTTCAGATTTTAGCAGTACCTTCCTGTATATTCTTAAGGCTATTTTTTATTGTAAAATTTCAAGTAGGCGAGGGTACCACTATTAAAAGTCATATACATATCTTGGAAACCTGTACAATTGGAGTCCTCAAATTTTGTACGGACAACTTTGACATCCATAAGAATATTTTTGGAAAAAATGGGCGGAATGACTATAGTGGGCGTGGCACCTTCCATATTAAGAAAATATTAAATCAGCATATCTCGGAAAATATAACAGTTAGAGCAGTCAAATTTGGTCGAAGCTACATAAGTCTCAATATGATTAGTTAGGATAAAAAGTGGGCGGACTAGCAGCAGGGGGCGTGGCACCTCCCATATCAATTAAATACACAAATTCGTTTATCTTCGAAACTATTAGAGCTAAAAGCTTAAAATTAGCACGAAGAACTTTGGCATCCATGAAAATATTTTTGATAATAAGTTGGCGGACTACCAATGGGGGGAGCGGCACCTCCCATATGAATTAAATACAACAAAATATTTTATCTAAGAAACTAATAAAACTAGATTCCTAAAATTTTGCAAAAAGGACTTTCATATTCATCTGAACATTTTGGGGGGAAAAAGCGGACTTTCATCAGGGGGTGGCTTGGAACCTCCATATGAATTATATAGAAAAATGTGTATATATGAGATACTGTAGAAGCTAGAATCTTAAAATTTTACATGAAGAACTTTGACATTTATGTGAACATTTAGAGAAAAATTGGCGGACTTTCAAGGAGGGAATTGGCCCCTCCTATATGATTTAAATACAATACAATATTTTTTACATTTGTCATAGCTTACCTTAAAATCCTTATTAGCGTTCGGAAAAATTATCGAACTTGCAATAATTTGAGTGGTTTTGTAGCAAAGCACACTGGGTATAGCACTGGTATAGCTAGAATGATATAGAATTTAACCAAAATTTTGCATTTATGCACACTACTTATTAACAAATAAAGCTATTAATACAAAATTTGGCACACAGATTAGTTTTGTATACAAAAATTATATTTTAAGATTTTTTCACGATCCGTTCATAATATGGGTGCGATCGGTCAAGGTTCCCTTCCGAAAATCACTTAAACACAGATTACAATATAGATACAAAATTTGACTGAAATATAGCTTTTATGTACAGAAATGTTAGTTAAATAATTTTTTACGATCGGTCTATAATTGGTCATATTGGCGTGTGCACCCTGTAGTAGAGCTACTAGAAAGAAGAAGAAGAAACTTGAGCAGGTGGCCACATAATAGAAAAGGGATTTTTTTGATTGTTTAAGAAGAAGAATAATTTAACAATAACAAAATAGAAGTAGAAACAATTTTATGTAAGCAAACAAATGAAAATTTGTTGGACCCATGTTGGTTACCGAGGTTTCTCGGTGCCAAAAGAGAAAAATGTCGGCCTTTTTGATTTCTGCTCGGTCTGCAAGCAGAAGGTGGAGTCTGTGGCCTCATCATAAAAAAAAACAATTTTTTAATTTTTTTGTAAATTAAATAAATTTTATTTAGAAAAATTTTAACTTAAAGCTAAACTTAAAACTAAATCTTAAAATAAAATAATAAGAAAAAGCAAATCAAACAAACCTGCAAAGCCACTGCAACACGACTCCATCCAACTAGGGAGAAACTGTTTTTCAGCACCACCACGCCTGGGGTGTTTCGGTATCTTTTTTGGTTTTCCGACCTTTCGTAAGTTTTTACCCGGACGACAAAACGAACGTGTTACGATTCCGTTTCTTTATATAAAAAAATTATTAGTTAGGGCAAGGTATCTTTATTCATGAGGAATCCTTACCTCGGTTTGTTTGACCGCCGCTATCCCGCGTGAAATTTCCATTCAAACCACTCGTGCGCGAACATTAGGGTAAAGCTCTGGCCTGGAATTATAGTAGTTTACGGTGTTCGAGTCCTAGGTTTCCTTCCATTTTATAAAGGTAGTTTCCCTAAAAAGAAATAGAAATAAATAAAAGGAATTTGAGATATAGATTATAAATACTTACCCGAAACACCTTGACGCCTGGACACTATATGAACGGACAGGAAAGCCCTCATCATCAATACCAGCTCCCTGGATATTGCTACCCGTCATCCATAAATCGTAAGGCTGCAGTTTAGAGTTCAGATCCTGCATATCCCGAAGCACTATAGAGAAATGTTAATTAAGTAAATTCGAAGCATGAAATTAAATCTACCAATTAAATTGAATTGTAGTCGAAAGATAAACCTTGAAAAACTAAAGTCAAATCCTTAACCTAAATTGTAAACCTGAAGTCAAAGATAAAATTTGAAGGTTAATCTTGAAACTAAATTAAAATCCTAAAACTAAAGCTAATTCCTAAATACTAAATCCTAAAATGAAAGTTTAAATCTAAAAGCTAATTTCGGAAATCTTACAGTTTATATTAAAGCTAGAAGTAAACATAAATTTGTAAATCTAAAACTGAACCTAAAAACTTATAATCTAAAGTTAAATCTTAAAACTGAAGCTAAATCTAAATTCTAAATTTTAAAACTAAAACGAAGTCTAAACTAAATCTTTAAATTTTAGATTTAGTTTAGATTTCGTTACTCCTAGATTTGCTAAATATTGTTGGAATACTTTTGTTTCAATAAAACTGAATGTTATTTATAATGTTTAAATGAAATTGCTACAACGTTTTGACATTTAAAATGATCGCTTAAACAAAATAAGCGGCGGTAAGTAGGGAAAGAAAAGTTTGCAGGGTAAATTTTGGGACATCCCTAATATTAGGATGTCATGTAGGTATTATCCAATCCCGAATGGGAGGGTTTTACCTGGCACAACATCTGCCAGCCATTATAGTCCGTAGGTACATTTCAGCATGGAGACAGACACACCTACTCGATGCCCCTTTATCTTTTTATTTTGTTTATTTTTTTTAGCTGGTATGATTTTTTGCAGCCCGAGTAGGTTCATAGCCTGATTATAACCTACAACCCTTTAGTGGGGAGGGTTTGTGCTGATGTTTGTAACATACAAAAATATTTGACTCACCTTAAAGTATACCAATCGGCTAAGAATCGTTTTCTGAGTCGATTTAGCTATGACCGTCCGTCTGGCTGGCTGTCCATGTAAACCTTGTACGCAAGGTACAGGTCGCAATTTTCAAGATAATTGGATGAAATTTGACACACAATCTTTTTTTGATTGAAAAGGTTAAAATCGGTCCATTATTTATATATATACCTGTATATCGATAGAAAGTGGCACAACTAAGTTTTATACAAGCCTTGATGACCTTGCCAAATTTCATGAAGATCGGGCCGCATTTTTCTAGCTTCCATACAAAGTCCCCTTCAGAAAATTACTTCACGCCCGACTATACTTTCTTACTTGTTTTTATAATGTTTCTTTTTCTATTTAGTTTCGACAACGCGTTGCGACGTGTGATGTGGACAATATGGTCATGCAGGATTATAGATTCTTCAGCCTATCCTTTCCAAACAATTTGAGGCTCTCAGAACAGCTTTCCATAGCAAATCTGAGAATGCTCAAGTTGTGAAGAAATAATAGATAAGGCCAGCCCCCCTTTTTAACAATAAACCTAATGGTGTTTGTTTTAATAACTTATGTCTTGGTCCTCAGTAAAGTGGTTAGAGTAGTCCTAGGAATTGTAGTATAGCAAACCCGACCTCTAGCTGCGCTCTAATCTGAAGCTGTGGGAAACTAATGTCATGTTTCTTCTGCCCATTTAAATTTCATTTAATGTCTATAACTCTTGAAACCAAAATAGAAAAGAAGCAATTAGAAACATATCTACGAACTAGTGTTTATAAACCGGTTAACCGAAAAACTGGTTTTTATTGCATATTTCGGTTTTTCGCAAACCGGTTTTTTTAAAACATTGGTTTTCGGTTAACCGGGTTATCCGGTTTTTAAGTCTCGGTTAACCGGTTTTAAAAAATCTAATTTTAGTACAAACTTGTATGTTTTTTTTAATTTTTTATTGTGATTTTTAAAAATTTTGGATAGATAATTCTGAACATTATTTTCCGTTTGTGAATATGAAAACAGACCTATGATTGTTAAACAAATGTTAGGAAATGTTAAACATATATTATGTATATAAAACGGAGATTTACAATTTCAGACAATCAGGAAATTAGTAAAGAGTTGGCATTTAAACCAATAAAAAATTAACTATTTAAACAAATTCCAACCATAACAAAAATAGAGAAGTTTCTCAAACGTTCTCAAAACGGACTTTATTTATCGAAACATAAGGGTTGTTGTCGGTGTCCGAGAATTTATGCTGCTGGGGTTTTTCACAAACTGTAATGGCGCCTGTCAATATTCCTATGCGTCATTCACAGTAATTTGAACAAAAACAGGCGTAGCGAACGGAGGGAGGTCGCAATTAAAGTAGGAGCTCAATGTCTATGTAGAGACAGTCGTCGTCTATTTCTGCCCCCATAACATAAAATTGTTTATTGATATAGATGCATTATCCTTTGAATAGGTCAATTTACCTATGGCAACTTCCATATACCTAACGAATCAATAATATCTTCAGATCTGTACAAGTTAGTTTTCTTATGATATATTAATGTACATATCTATACTAAAAAGTGCAAATATCTTAGTAAGTAATTCAAAATATTTCGCAAAATGACATTTTTCAACTAAATATTATAATATTTTAAAGATTTCCAAACATTTCGGTTAACCGGTTTTTTTATAGTCGGTTAACCGACAAACCTGTTTTATAGAAATGGTAAATTTTCGGTTAACCGAAAAACCGGTTTTTCCATTACCTGCAAACTTTACTTTCCTGAAATACACCGGCGATTTCAAAATGTTGATTTAAGTTTTAGAGAGATTTCGAAATTTATCTTTGGTCCTTTTAGGTTGAGATTTGAGTTTTCGTTTTATCTTTTCTGGGAACTTTAGACTTTTTTCCTTTCTGGATTCAGCTTTATAGTTTTTGTAAGGAGGAGATATTTTTCTGTTTTTTTTTTTTTTGTGTAAGTAATATTTATCGTAGAGATAAATATTTATTTTTTTTACTAGCGGTCCAGATTACAAATAATCAAGTCTATATTTTATGAGATTTGACATTTTATCTTTTGGTTTTAAATCTTCCTTTGCTCAACCTTATATAAGATTTTGCCAACTGATCAATTATACATTGCTAGTAATGGTCTTAACTCGTTCGGCTAGAAATCGTGTACAAACTGAGCATAGTAATATACCTAATATGGAAAACATTTCACGCACGACTGCAGCAACTTTAGTTCCCACTGCTGTTTCACAAGCATCACC